>NC_036862.1:31480358-31548604 GCF_002910315.2 Salvelinus sp. IW2-2015
TTGTTTTTGTATGTGAGTTATTGAAAAACTGTATAGAGTTTCAGTTTCATTTGAGTTCAATGTTTCAATGAATCTCTCTGCACTGTTTTTAGCCCCATCTGTACGATTGTTTATGGTGTAGAGTTTATTGGCTGTTTTTTGAATGAAATTGCTGGTTAATTTCTTCAGAAACACGTTGATCTGACTGATCTGACAATGTGTCTGTGTCTGACAGTGAATGCACTAATGAGGAGTCAAGTCAGTCGATGCATAATCGACTACACTTGCCCAGAGCTGAGCAGTAAGTAAACTGACCTAAGAAGTCCCCTCTGCATTCCCATTAAGCATGTACAGGCCTAAGGCTCGACAAGATGCACTAACTCCTTCCTCTTTTTGTTCAGTATTTGGTCAGGACTGTTTCTATTATTTATAATAGGGGCTACTGCCACAAGGAGGGTGTCCAAATATTGTGTTACCTCCCGCACCAGTAGTTCAGGCTCAGACTGGGAAGCAGTAGGCTACATGGGCTAGAGCAGACTGGACGTTGGTTGGCTATCTGCTAGAGCAGACTGGTAGGCTGGTGCAGTGTCATCAGCTGTTGGTGGAGCCATGCTGGTCTCAGGTTCTGCTTGTGTTATGCCAAGCTGGTGAACATGTTCTCTAGATCGTAGACATAATGACTCGCTGCTGGTTGAGGGTGTCAATGTAGAATAAAAAGAAACGCACACCTATTTAGCGAGTGCTGGCTACGGAGTAGAAAACTTAAAAATAAAGGAGAGCCGAACACTCTCTAGAGCTCAGATGCAAAAATTGGGTGTCAATGTACCTCTCTGGTCTAGCTTCTTTCCTGTGCTCAGATGTCTTGAGTCATCATTTGTCTGACTCAGTTTTCCATCTGCTTTCTAATTAGCAATAGATGCTCTGCTCTCCTCCCTGAACTGTTCATCTCTTCTTTTAGTTTCTGGACAGTGTCTCCTCCTGAAGCTTGTTCTCTCTGATCTATGACCTTCGCTTCAACTAGAGAGAGGGTGTTGTGAAACGTTGTGTTGTACGCTGTCTGTAGGCATTCCTTGGCTCTGTCTGCTGCAGGTGAGTAGGTAGAGGACACTGAGGCTCTTGCTGGTCACAGAGACCGTTGGGGCCTGCTTTTCTCCATTTCCATCCTTGACTTTTTCCTCAGTTTCTGAGATGATTTCAGCTTCTGCTTTTAGGGTAGCAAACCATGTTCAAAACCTGGAGGCTTGAATCATTGCCTTGTATCAATACAGTTCCATTATTATATAAGTTTACTGTTTGATACGTGTTGCTCTGGTCAGCTTCTTCAAAAATGCTGATCTGACATCCTTGGCTGATGCCTCTCTTTTTTTAGAAAGGGAAATGTTGCAAATAACCATTCCATAGTGCCCTTGTTTGTATTAAAAAATTTAATTTCTCTGTTTTGCAACTGTAAGATCTGCAAACAGCATTCATGGTTCTGTCCCATCAACAACCTTTTAAACTTTTCTTAGCTTTCTTTTCTGTTTGGATGTCTGGTGTAAGCAATTTCCATAGCAACAATGTTGCAATAGAAGCCGTTGTCTTGTATTATTGTCTCTTGTGTCTTTAGAGGACTGTTCACTTTGATGTCCTTTTTCTTCTGTCCTTATTTGTCTTTCTTTTCTTCTGTTAACTAGATATTCTTTGTTAACTAGCTACTTCTTCCAGGAGAGTCCAGCAACTGCTTAGCAACTGGTAAAACAATTCAGCTAGCTAAGATAACTGTACAATTTTATGAAATTAGTTACTTTTTCAAAGCCTATCTTTGTTGTTGCTTGTTTTTGTCTCCAATTCAGTCTTGAGTTTCTTTTGCTTTTTTCCAATGTAACTTCACTCTAAAACCATGTAAATTGCTGCTCAATTTGGAACTCCGGAAACTCTCTCTCTCTCGCCTCTCTCGTGTCGCGCTCGCTCTGTCGGTCGCTCTCTCTGCCCTCTGTCCCTCTGTACGTCGCTCTCTCTGCCCCTCTGTCGGTCGCTCTCTCTGCCCTCTGTCCGTCGCTCTCTCTGCCCCTCTGCGGCGCTCGTCTTGCCCCTCTGCGGTCGCTCTCTCTGCCCTCTGTCGGTCGCTCTCTCTGCCCCTCTGTCGGTCGCTCTCTCTGCCCCTCTGCGGTCTCTCCCGCCCCTCGCGGTCGCTCTCTCTGCCCCTCTGTCGGTCTTCTCTCTGCCCTCTGTCGGTCCCTTCCTCTGCCCCTCTGTCGTCTCTCTCTCTGCCCCTCTGTCGGTCGCTCTCTCTGCCCCTCTGTCGGTCGCTCCTCTCTGCCCTCTGTCGGCGCTCTTCTCTGCCCCTCTGTCGGTCGCTCGCATCTCCCCTTCTGTCGTCGCTCGCTCTCCCCTCGTGTTCGCGCCTCCGCTCGCCCCTCTGTCGTCGCTCGCTCTGCCCCCCGTCGGTCGTCCTCTTGCCCTCTGTCGTCGCTCGCTCTGCCCCTCTGTCGTCGCCGCTCTGCCCCCTCTGCTCGTCGCTCGCTCTGCCCCTCTGTCGGTCCTCCTCTCGCCCTCTGTCGGTCGCGTCGCTCTGCCCCTCTGTCGGTCGCTCGCTCTGCCTCGGTCGGTCGCTCTCTCTGCCTCTCAATCAATTCAAGGGCTTTATTGGCATGGGAAACGTGTTAACATTGCCAAAGCAATGAGGTAGATAATATACAAAAGTGAAATAAACAATAAAAATGAACAGTAAACATTACACATACAAAAGTTTCAAAACAGTAAAGACATTACAAATGTTAAATGTCTATATACAGTGTTGTAACAATGTACAAATGGTTAAAGTACACAATGGAAAATAAATAAGCATAAATATGGGTTGTATTTACAATGGTGTTTGTTCTTCTGGTTGCCCTTTTCTTGTGGCAACAGGTCACAAATCTTGCTGCTGTGATGACACACTGGAATTTCACCCAGTAGATAAGGAGTTATTCAAAATTGGGTTTGTTTTCGAGTCTTTGTGGATCTTGTAATCTGAGGGAAATATGTGTCTCTAATATGGTCATACATTGGGCAGGAGGTTAGGAAGTGCAGCTCAGTTTC
Source organism: Salvelinus sp. IW2-2015 (assembly GCF_002910315.2). Taxonomy (NCBI): domain Eukaryota; kingdom Metazoa; phylum Chordata; class Actinopteri; order Salmoniformes; family Salmonidae; genus Salvelinus; species Salvelinus sp. IW2-2015. The sequence continues at coordinate 31,483,398 of NC_036862.1, forward strand.
CACCTCATTTTGTGGGCAGTGTGCACATAAGCCTGTCTTCTCTTGAGAGCCATGTCTGCCTACGGCGGCCTTTCTCAATAGCAATGCTATGCTCACGGAGTCTGTACATAGTCAAAGCTTTCCTTAGGTTTGGGTCAGTCACAGTGGTCAGGTATTCTGCCACTGTACTCTCTGTTTAGGCCAAATAGCATTCTAGTTTGCTCTGTTTTTTTGTTAATTACTTGACACATTGGAAAGATTATCTTTTTGTTTTCTCATGATTTGCTTGGTCTAATTGTGCTGCTGTCCTGGGGCTCGGTGGGGTTGTTTGTGAACAAGCCCCAGGACCAGCATGCTTAGGGTACTCTTCTCCAGGTTCATCTCTCTGTAGGTGACGGCTTTGTATGGAAGGTTTGGGAATCGCTTCCTTTTAGGCGTTGTAGAATTTTAACGGCTCTTTTCTGGACTTTTGATAATTAGTGGGTATCGGCCTAATTCTGCTCTGCATGCATTATTTGGTGTTCTACGTTGTACACGGAGGATATTTTTGCAGAATCTCAATTTGTGTTTGTCCCATTTTGTGAAATCTTGGTTGGTGAGCGGACCCCAGACCTCACAACTAAGGTCGACCGATTAAATCGGAATGGACGATTTAATTAGGGCCGATTTCAAGTTTTCATAACAATCGGAAATCGGTATTTTTGGACACCGATTTGGCCGATTTGTTTATTTTAATTTAATTTTACACCTTTGTTAATCTTTATTTAACTAGGCAAGTCAGTTAAGAACACATTCTTATTTTCAATGACGCCTAGGAACGGTGGGTTAACTGGCTCGTTCAGGCAGAACGACAGATTTTACCTTGTCAGTTCGGGGAGTCAATCTTGCAACCTTACAGTTAACGCTCTAACCACCTGATTACATTCCACTCCACGAGGGCCTGCCTGTTACGCGAATGCAGTAGAAGCCAAGGTAAGTTGCTAGCTAGCATTAAACTTATCTTATAAAAAACAATCAATCATAATCACTAGTTAACTACACATGGTTGATGATATTACTAGTTTATCTAGCGTGTCCTGCGTTGCATATAATCGATGCGGTGCGTATCTTACTCCAATGTGGACCTAACCACAAACATCAATGCCTCTCTTAAAATCAATACACAGAAGTATATATTTTTAAACCTGCATATTTAGCTAAAAGAAATCCAGGTTAGCAGGCAATATTAACCAGGTGAAATTGTGTCACTTCTCTTGCGTTCATTGCACGCAGAGTCAGGGTATATGCAACAGTTTGGCCGCCTGGCTCATTGCGAACTAATTTGCCAGAATTTTACGTTAATTATGACATAACATTGAAGGTTGTGCAATGTAACAGGAATATTTAGACTTATGGATGCCACCGTTAGATAAAATACGGAACGGTCCGTATTTCACTGAAAGAATAAACGTTTTGTTTTCGAGATGATAGTTTCCGTATTCGACCATATTAATGACTAAGGCTCGTATTTCTGTGTGTTATTATAACTAAGTCTATGATTTGATAGAGCAGTCTGACTGAGCGGTGGTAGGCAGCAGCAGGCTCGTAAGCATTCATTCAAACAGCACTTTCCTGCGTTTTGCCAGAAGCTCTTCGCTGTGCTTCAAGCCTATCAACTCCCGAGATTAGGCTGGTGTAACCGATGTGAAATGGCTAGCTAGTTAGCGGGGTGTGCGCTAATAGCGTTTCAAACGTCACTCGCTCTGAGACTTGGAGTAGTTATTCCTCTTGCTCTGCATGGGTAACGCTGCTTCGAGGTGGCTGTTGTCGATGGCGTTCCTGGTTCGAGCCCAGGTAGCGGCGAGGAGAGGGATGGAAGCTATACTGTTACACTGGCAATACTAAAGTGCCTATAAGAACATCCAATGGTCAAAGGTTAATGAAATACAAATGGTATAAGAGAAATAGTCCTATAATTCCTAAAACTTCTTACCTGGGAATATTGAAGACGCATTGTTAAAAGGAACCACCAGCTTTCATATGTTCTCATGTTCTGAGCAAGGAACTTAAACGTTAGCTTTCTTACATTGCACATATTGCACTTTTACTTTCTTCTCCAACACTTAGTTTTTGCATTATTTAAACCAAATTGAACATGTTTCATTATTTATTTGAGGCTAAATTGATTTTATTGACATATTAAGTTAAAATAAGTGTTCATTCAGTATTGTTGTAATTGTCATTATTACAAATACATTTTAAAAATCGGCCGATTTAATCGGTATCGGCTTTTTGGTCCTCCAATAATCGGTATCGGCGTTGAAAAATCATAATCGTTCGACCTCTACTCACAACCATAAAGGGCAATGAGCTCTATGACTGATTCAAGTATTTTTAGCCAGATCCTAATTGGTATGTTGAATTTTATGTTCCTTTTGATGGCATAAAATGCCCTTCTTGCCTTGTCTCAGATCGTTCACAGCTTTGTGGAAGTTACCTGTGGCGCTGATGTTTAGACCAAGGTATGTATAGTTTTGTGTGTGTGCTCTAGGGCGATGGTGTCTAGATGGAATTTGTATTTGTGGTCCTGGCGACTGGACCTTTTTTGGAACACCATTATTTTGGGCTTTCTGAGATTTACTGTCAGGGCCCAGGTCTTGCAGAATATCTAGGTGCTGCTGTAGGCCCTCCTTGGTTGGTGGCAGAAGCACCAGATCATCAGCAAACAGTAGACATTTGACTTCAGATTCTAGTAGGGTGAGGCTGGGTGCTGCAGACTTTTCTAGTGCCCGCGCCAATTCGTTGATATATATGTTGAAGAGGGTGGGGCTTAAGCTGCATCCCTGTCTCACCCCACGGCCCTGTGGGAAGAAATGTGTGTATTTTTTGCCAATTTTAACCGCACACTTGTTTGTATACATGGATTTTATAATGTGGTATGTTTTACACCCAACACCACTTTCCATCAATTTGTATAGCAGACCCTCATGCCAAATTAAGGCTTTTTTGAAATCAACAAAGCATGAGAAGACTTTGCCTTTGTTTTGGTTTGTTTGGTTGTCAATTAGGGTGTGCAGGGTGAATACATGGTCTGTTGTACGGTAATTTGGTAAAAAGCCAATTTGACATTTGCTCAGTATATTGTTTTCATTGAGGAAATGTACGAGTCTGCTGTTAATGATAATGCAGAGGATTTTCCCAAGGTTGCTGTTGACTCATATCCCACGGTAGTTATTGGGGTCAAATTTGTCTCCACTTTTGTGGATTGGGGTGATCAGTCCTTGGTTCCAAATATTGGGGAAGATGCCAGAGCTAAGGATGATGTTAAAGAGTTTTAGTATAGCCAATTGGAATTTGTTGTCTGTATATTTGATAATTTCATTAAGGATACCATCACCACATGCCTTTTGGGGTTGGAGGGTTTTTATTTTGTCCTGTAGCTCATTTAAGGTAATTGGAGAATCCAGTGGGTTCTGGTTGTCTTTAATAGTTGATTCTAAGATTTGTATTTGATCCTGTATATGTTTTTGCTCTTTATTCTTTGTTATAGAGCCAAAAAGATTGGAGAAGTGGTTTACTCTTTCGCTCTCTTTCGCTCTCTTTCACTCTCTTTCGCTCTCTTTCGCTCTCTTTCTCTCTCTCGCTCTCTTTCGCTCTCTTTCGCTCTCTTTCGCTCTCTTTCGCTCTCTTTCGCTCTCTTTCGCTCTCTCTCGCTCTCTTTCGCTCTCTTTCGCTCTCTTTCGCTCTCTCGCTCTCTTTCGCTCTCTTTCGCTCTCTCTCGCTCTCTTTCGCTCTCTCTCGCTCTCTCTCGCTCGCTCCTCTCCCTCTCTCGCTCTCTCTCGCTCTCTCTCTCTCTCGCTCGCTCTCTCTCTCGCTCGCTCTCTGCTCTCTCTCGTCGTTCGCTCGCTCTCTCTCTCGCTCGCTCCGCTCTCTCTCTCTCGCGCCCGGTCGGCGCTCTCTCTCTCTCGCGCCGGTCGCGCTCTCCTCTCTCTCGCGCGGTCGCGCGTCGCTCGCTCGCTCTCTCTGTGTCGGTCGCGCTCGCTCTCTTCTTTCTCTTTCGCTCTCTTTCTTTCTTTCTCTCCTTCTCTTTCGCTCTCTTTCTCGCTCTTTTCTTTCTCTTTGCTCTCTTTCGCCTCTCTCTCTCTCGCGCTCTTTCTCTGTCGTGCTCTCACTCGCTCTGTGTGTGTCTTTGTCTGTAGTGGTGTGTTGGTAGGTGATGTGGACCACAGACTGGGACAAGAGGGCAGGTAAGACAGGTGGCTCCAGGGCTGCAGCAGACGTCAGTAGAGAAGCTGCCTCCTCAGGTCCTTCACCAGCAGGGAATCAGCAGACTACTGTTACGTTACAGCCAGGCCAGCCTCTATGACATCCCGTGGGTTAACACACACACATACACGGACACGCACACACTGTGTGTTGCTTCTGTTATATGTGTGTATGAATGTGTCTGTCTGCACCCCCCAGAGAGTTCTCCAGGAGCAATGTGAGTGTGACTCTGTACACGGTCAACGAGCCCTGGCTGTTTTCTGTACTTCTGGTGCAGCGGGGTCTCCTCTGTCTCCTCTGAAGCCCCAACATCCTCAGAAAGGTGGCTTACCCCATCTGGCTCATGGTAAGTCCCTCACAGCACCCTCTAGCACCCCCACCATTACCCCCACACCATTACTCATACAGCACCCAAACCATTACTCCTACAGCACCCACACCATTATCCACAGCAACCGAACACCATTACCCCCACACCATTACTCCTACAGCCCCCACACCATTACCCCCACACCAATTACTCCTACCAGCACCCACCACCATTACCGCCACACCATTACCTTCCTGCAGCACCCCACACCATACCCCCCACACCATTACTCCTACAGTACCCAAACCATTACCCCCACACCATTACTCATACAGCACCCACACCATTACCCCTACAGCATCCACACCATTACACCGCTACACCACCCACCCACCATTACACCCACACCATACTCCTACAGCACCCACCCCATTACTCCTACAAACACCCATACCATTACTCCTACAGCACCCACACCCATTACCACCACACCATTGCTCCTACAGCCCCCACCCATTACTCCTGCAGCACCCACACCATTACTCCTACAGCCCCACACCATTACCCCCACCCATTACTCCTACAGCACCCACTCCATTACTCCTACAGCACCCACACCATTACTCCTACAGCACCCACACCATTACTCCTACAGCACCCACTCCATTACTCCTACAGCACCCACACCATTACTCCTACAGCACCCACACCATTACCCCCACCATTACTCACTCCTACAGTACCCAAACCATTACCCCCACACCATTACTTCCTACAGCCCCCACACCATTACTCATACAGCACCCACACCATTACCGCCACACCATTACTTCCTGCAGCACCCACACCACCCTGTCTGTCTCTGTCTGTTAGCTAGTTCAATATGGCCACTTACCTACACCCACCCTGTCTGTCTCTGTCTGTTAGCTAGTCAATATGGCCACTACCTACACCCACTTTGTCTCCCTGTCTGTTAGCTAGTCAATATGGCCACTACCTACACCCACTTAGTCTCCCTGTCTGTTAGCTAGTCAATATGGCCACTACCTACACCCACTTTGTCTCTCTGTCTTGTTAGCTAGTCAATATGGCACTACTACAACCACTTTGTGTCTCCTGCTGTTAGCTAGTCAATATGGCCCACTACCTACACCCACTTTGTCTCCCTGTCTGTTAGCTAGTCAATTATGGCCACTACCTACACCCACCTTTGTCTCCCTGTCTGTTAGCTAGTCAATATGGCCACTACCTACACCAACTTTGTCTCCCTGTCTGTTAGCTAGTCAATATGGCCACTACCTACACCCACTTTGTCTCCCTGTCTGTTAGCTAGTCAATATGGCCACTGCCTACACCCACTTTGTCTCCCTGTCTGTTAGCTAGTCAATATGGCCACTACCTACACCCACTTTGTCTCCCTGTCTGTTAGCTAGTCAATATGGCCACTACCTACACCCACTTTGTCTCCCTGTCTGTTAGCTAGTCAATATGGCCACTACCTTACACCCACTTTGTCTCTGTCTGTTAGCTAGTCAATATGGCCACTACCTACACCCACTTGTCTCTCTGTCTTGTTAGCTAGTCAATATGGCCACTACTACACCCACTTTGTCTCTCTGTCTGTTAGCTAGTCAATTATGGCCACTACTACACACTACTTGTCTCTCTGTCTGTTAGCTAGTCAATATGGCCACTACTACACCTACTTTGTCTCTACTGTCTGTTAGCTAGTCAATATGGCCACTACCTACACCCACTTTGTCTCTCTGTCTGTTTAGCTAGTCAATATGGCCACTACCTACACCCACTTTGTCTCCCTGTCTGTTAGCTAGTCAATATGGCCACTACTTACACCCACTTTTGTCTCTCTGTCTGTTAGCTAGTCAATATGGCCACTACTACACCCACCCTGTTTTGTAGTATGGGATCTAGGTGTATGTGGAACTTCTTTTAAATTGTCCTTTCACTCCTAGTTACATTATTCTGACTAGATTATTCTCTTTGCTTAACCTTTGAATAACTAGCCATTATGCATTGAACATTAATTACTGTACCACCAATATTACATGAATTTCATTATTACATTATTTTTAGGAAAGTATGCTTTGTTCTAAGTTTGTTGAGTTGTTTTAGGAGACGGGTGCCACCTGGTGGTCTAATGCTGCCATGGTGTGTTCAGAGGTCCAGATGAATACTGTCTGATCTGGGTCGCTGCTGATCTCATCTCCTTCACTGTAGTTATAGGGAATTTTGTATTCCAAAAGTAAGTCTCCTTTTCTGCTGATGTTTATTTTCTCAGGATGTAATTTTTAAATGTAGTACTCGGTAGTAATTAACCTTAGTGTTTTTACTGGATATTTATTAGTCAACTGATTTTAAAGGAGGAAGAAGCAGATGAAAGCGTTTTTTTCCTGTTGCCTACATAACACTGGGCATGGGAATATTGTCAACTCTCACTCACTCACACACAGACAATGACCTGTTTATTACTGCTGTAGTTCCTCTGGCAGCCTTTACACGGTTAAACACATCTCCTTCACCCAGCGGATGTGTCTGCTTCACACCCTCTCCTTCCACCCAGCGGTGTTTGCTTCACACCCTCTCCTATCCACCCAGCGGTGTGTCTGCTTCACACCCTCTCCTTCCTCCCAGCGGTGTGTCTGCTTCACACCCTCTCCTTCCTCCCAGCGGTGTGTCTGCTTCACACCCTCTCCTTCCTCCCAGCGGTGTGTTCTACCTCTCAGGGGCTTAATGTTCAATAATATATGATATCTGCCATTTAGCAGACGCTTTTATCCAAAGCGACTTAGTCATGCATGCAACCATTTATTACGTATGGAGTGGTCCTGGGATTCCAACCCACTATCCTGGCATTGCAAGAGCCATAAACTACCAATTGAGCTACAGAGGACCAGCAGGCTCCTGTATATTGTACAAGCACACATTAACGAAACTCTGCATACACAGATGACCGTTATATTACGTTAATTAGGGTTTCCCCAAGGGAAGATTAACCATGATTTCTAAGGTCATTGTTGATCTTCAACAGTGAATCTACTACAGTATTTTCTACACCCTCCTCCTCCAAATAACTTCAGTGAAAGGCAAGAGTCCTTTAGCAGAGGAATACCATCCAGCCAATGGGAATGCAATTGTGTAGTGGGTATTCACAGGCCATTTTCCAGCTAGTGTGTTAAAACACAGGGATGGGTGAAACTGTAGTTATTTGATAAAGCTCATTTACAATGTCAACACCGTGGCTTGGAGAATTGGCTGGAGAAGTATCTCTCGTCAACCAAACAATGTTTCCCCTTGCAGTTGTTTGTACTTTTAAGTAACATGAAACCAGAAAGTATGCTTCCTTGAATCTTCTGAAAGACTGTAGGAAGCTGTTGCTATGGGAGTTTCTCTATGCTAAAAGGAATTTCACTTTCCTTCCTGAGCCATAACGCTGTTGTGGGATGGAGGACAGCAGAGCAAGATCTCCATCATCTATAGTCTTATGGTGTGGGGTTTGCTATGCTTAGCAAAGTGCTGGCTGCTGCAGCCTTCTAAACTGACCTCAATCTCCACTTTCTTTTGTCCTTGTTCCCTTCTCTTCCTCCTTTGTCTTCTTCCTCTCCTCTGGCTGATGTGCATGCTCCTCTTCTCTGCTGCATTCTGGCATCTCTCAGCTATCACATTATCAGGTAACTGGGTCAACTCTGACCCTCTATGCGTTTCCTTTTTCTCCCTCTTCCACTCTCTCCATTTCCCTTTATTTCTATCTCTGTGTAGCCAATTTTTCTGTATAATTTCATCCTTTCTGTATACGTCATCCTTTAAATCTTTTGTTTCTGTTTTTCTCCTACCTGTATTGTTGTATTTCACTGCTGCCACTTCTCATTCTCCTCACTAGAGGAGAGAATAAATACAAGCGAGCCTACCAGTATTGGCCTTTTAGTGGCAGACAGCATTGCTTTGTCCCTCACAGCACAAATGCTTGTGTTCACTTTTATCCCACTTGAGTTTTACTGTTTACATTATTGACCGAATGACAAAGTCTGCAAATTAATTATAGAATTGTATTAAACAAGGAAGAGCTCTTTTTCATTTATGGTGTTGATTTGGACAAGAGCTCTGCTTTGCTGTTTTTTTAAGTGCATTGATGCATTAGCCAAGACACAATATTGCTAATGTAATAATTACATTTATGTGCCTATATTTGTTAATTACCATAACAAAATGTTGTGGAAGTAAATCTTCTTGCCTCCGATATTACTCCAGTTAGTGTTGTGATGCTCAAAGCTAGTCACAACCAATGCTGTATATAAACCCTGGATGGCTGATGCTACAGTATGTATTGGCCATTAAGAGGCATTGAAGCCACCGGTTGGCCATATTGGTACTCCCCAGTAGGCGCAGTCCTTCATAGGAATGAATGGAATTCGACAGTATTTCAATTAAATGTGATCAAGGAAACAATGACATGTATTTAAGTATAAAAAATATATATTTTTATGTTTAGCTCACATCATATAATGTACGAGTATGCATTAAGGTGTCTGTAATAGAATAAATGGGGCAAAAACTAATGTAGACATTAATAAAGGAATTTCTATAGCTTCCCTACCATTCTAAAACATATTTTGGGAGTGCCAAGATGGAGGCACGGTGGCTTCAACACAACGCCCCCTATTAGTCATCTAGTGTATATATAAATCATTGGTCACAACTAGTCAGTAAAGGATCACAACTAGTTTATTAACTGAAGTATGTTCTTTCAGAGAAGTGGAGAAGTCTTTGGCTCAGACTCTATAGGTCTATTTGTACATGTCCTTGTAGATTCAGTACAGCAACCAACTTCAATATCCGTCTGTTTGCTTGGTGTCATTTTAAGGTCAGCCAAATAGAAGTACCGGTAGAAGAATTTGAGGCAAAATGGTGTCCAGGGCCCACACACGTTGACCTAGAGTAGCAATCTCCACACAAAATGGCCGACACATAGGACAGGTCCTTGAGACCAGAGGCTCTATATCAGGGCTCTCAACCCTGTTCCTGGAGAGCTACCGTCCTGTTGGTTTTCACTCCAACCCCAGTTGTAACTAACCTGATTCAGCTTATTAAACCGCTAATTATTATAATCAGGGTTGGAGTGAAAACCTACAGGACGGTAGCACTCCAGGAACAGGGTTGGCGAACCCTGCTCTATATGATGTCCTGCCCTCTGTGTGACCTTTCCTCTCCAGGTGGAGGTTGAGTGGCATGCACAGCTACAACCCTGAACAGATCATGCTGAGTGCCGCGGTCCGGAGGTCCAGCAGAGACCTCAACATCATGAAGGAGAAACTCATCTTCTCCGGTAAGGAAGGACCCCACAGAGGAGAGCTGCACGGCCTGTGTTTACTGTATTGTGTGTTTGTTTCTCTGGCTGTTTCCCAGTACTCTGAAATGGCTTCCTCTCCTTTTCTCCTCTCCTTATTTATTTACCACTGATCTGATGACATTGGATAGATGAAGTGGATGCCCGATTGTTTTGGCCAGCCATGTTACTTTCACCTATTAATCAGTGGTCACAGAAAAGGAGACAATGAAAGGCAGCCATTTTAGGAGTGTCTGGGGATGTCGGTGTGTTACCCTATCCCAGCATGCATCTCTCTGAGTGTTTGTAATGTAATTATCCTTTCCAAGGTCAACCGCAGTAGCAGTCTCAACCTGTGTGTGTGTGTGACCTGCACTCCTCTCCACCTCCACTCCTCTTCATCCTGCCATCTCTCCATCCTCCTCTGCCTGCTGTGACCATTCCTCCTCCATTCCATCCCTCCCTTCCCCTCTCTCTCTGCCTGCCCCGCCTTCCCCCCTCTCCTCCCCAATCACCCACCAGAGACCTGTGTCATTTAAAAGGGTGCCTAGACAGCCCACTGAGACCCACCAGCCTCTCCTGGTGGGTGGTGAAAGGTACGTCTGATGATGAGGGTCTTCAATGACCATCAGTCAGTCCAAACCACTCTAGAATAACCACTAGTAGGTATAGTCACTTAGAAGAGATGTGGTGACATACAGAGCAAAGAAAACCTAAGGGATTTCTCTGGTGTGGTTTGGATATGATGCTGCAGTGATATTGTTTTGGATGATCTGTGTATTGATGTGGTCTGTGTTGTACACTCAATCAGTGAAATACCCTGTGAACACTGACTGATGTCCCTTCTCTCTTCTGCCTCCCAGAGGTGAGCAATGGTGTGGGCAGTGCTGAGGACCTGTACATGGAGAATGGCTTCGACTACTACAACAACGAAGGCATCTCCCATTGACTCTTACTCACCTAATGTGAATCTACTGAAAGACACCCGACTCTACTAGCATATGGAAACTGAGTAAATTAAGACTTCCAAGTGACTTGTGATTGGCTTATCTGTTGTTATGCTTACTCTTGTTTTACTCAGTGTATCCAGATAGTTATTGGTTTGTTCCTCCTACTTACTGACTGACTGATTGACAGGCTGCTGTATTGCTGAAGAATCCAAGGCAAGCACCACCCATTGCTTTGTACATTCTGTAAATAGGTTTGTTTTTGCTTGTTATATACAATGTGGGACTAAATGCACTTTTTATTGATGAACTGATTGCTTCGTCAGATCTATGGCCTCTTCTCACCTCTGTGGGCTCGAGTTCCACATCAGGATTTCAGAATTCAGTGGAGGGTCGTACATTGTATTTTTTTTACCAATTTGTTGGCCAGAAAAAGGGCAATTATTTAAAAATATATTGGTCCATTTATATATATATTTTTACTTAAACCTTCCGTGTGCTAGGATTGAATGGGTTCATAGGTCGGATCTGGCCCTCGGCCGTAGTTCTTCCCCACCCCTGCTCTAGATGCTTGGAGGCCCCCCCCCCCCCCCAGTTATCAATGCTTATTTGTTTGTTTCTACACTGTTATTTGGATTTCTTGCAGTCACTTTATAGCACAGCCAATTCTTATTATTTACAGGAATTACTATTTGTGCAGCATGCTCCTTTTTCTTGCCTTTGGGCGCTATTATAATTTCTAGGAACAAAAAGAACATGAACAAGCTGTTTACAGAAGTCCTGCCTTCTCTGACTGAAATAGTTACATGATGTAAGATAATGATTTGAATAGATGATTTGAACAGCATATGATGTGACTTGTGGAGCTGTGCTGTCTCGGGCCGGGCTTGTGTTCAGGCAGAACTGATGTGTTTTTGTGATGTTTTCGGTTCATTGTGAATGGTGTTTTGATTTAAGGATGTGTACAGTGCATGTATTATGTAGAGATTTCACCCCTACCCTCAGTGTGCAGTCCTACATGGAGTGTGTACATATTACAGATGTTTTAGGTGCTATGGCTGGAAATGTATAATAATAGCAATAGTGTTAAAGTTTATGAAAGTAATTGAAATACTTTGCCGACCCAACTTCTCAATGGCGTTTGAAAAGCAAAGTGCATCAAATCAATTGGTTTCTATAGGGGGACATCAAAGGGTGTCTGTGATGCGATGAAGTGAGGTGTGCTATATTAACTGTGAAAATAAAGCTGGAGGCTGTTGAAGGGAAGACGCTGAGTATCGGAATGGATAGACTTGTGTTAATTTACTCCTTTGGTATTTATGTGCCTCAAAGTCAATAATTAAAATGCTTCTGATACCAAAGTGATATCCTTTTATTGTGATTTTTTTGTTGGTGGGGTGCAGAGTATTTTTGTAGCTAGAACATAACTAACAAACCATTTAGGTTGGCGTTACTGTTGACTGAATGTGAATGCTTGATGTACAGTGGCTTCAGAAATTATTCACACCCCTTGCCTTTTTCCACATTTTGTGTCACAGCCTGAATTTAAATTGGATTAAATTTAGATTGTCACTGGAATGTTTTTACAAATGTAATGAAAAGCCTTGAGTCATGTATTCAACCCCTTTGTTATGGCAAGCCTAAATAAATTCAGGAGTAAACAGTGCTTAAGTCACATGGACTCAATCCAGGTGTGCAAAACTCACAAATAAAGGTGATTCTAAGAAGTATATTTGAACACCTGTTTTCACAGGATATTGTGTGTAAAAATCTATTTAATCCAGGCTGTAACACAATGTGGAATAATGAATCTTTTCTGAAGGCACTATGTTATATTACTGGCCCGGGCCAGTAATAACACCATTGTGGATCTCTGTTATACTGACATTATTTCCCCTCAGTTATGGAGTGAGGCGGCAGGTAGCTAGATCGAATCCCCGAGCTGACAAGGTAAAAATCTGTCATTCTGCCCCTGAACAAGGCAGTTAACCCACTGTTCCCTGATAGGCTGTCATTGTAAATAAGAATTTGTTCTTAACTGACTTGCCTAGTTAAATAAAAAACATTGTAAAGTTATGCAGCAAGATGTTACCACATTGCTGAAGAAACTAGTGATGATGCTAAATGCATTTTGCAAGATTTTAGCACTCAATGTTCTGGGAACATGATCAGAAATGTCCTTTTTACCTGTACTAGAAAGTCTGTCATGGAATGAGGATCACGAGATGCATCTGAATGTTGATATTTTCCCTTCAATGGCAATCTCTGTTTGAAATAAAGCTCCACTACAGAAATTCAATAATGGTATTTAGGGAAATTCTGATTTTTTGTTGAAAAGCAGCATGTAGTACAAGCAGATATGAGAGGGGTGCTTTGAAGAACATAAGCAAAACGTGCAGTACAGAAACGTGATAAATTCCTATAGCATATTGCTACAGAGAACTGCGATCAGTACATTATCTGAGGCACGTTCAAAAGGAATGCATTCAAAAAGGTAAGGGCATACAGTAGTCTGCTGCATCAGCCCTGACTAGACTGGTATTTTGGAATGTACATTCCATACATGAGATAATTAGAATTTACTAATAGTAAATTATTAACCAACATGTTTGTTCACCAATGCCAGGGGCTCTAACAACCAGCATAAGCCTTGGGTCTTTTTATGACACTTACAATAAGTACTTCTATATACAGGTAGTTTAGTGGTTAACAGCGTTGGGCCAGTAACCAAAGGGCGCTGGTTTGAATCCCCGAGCCGACAAGGTGAAAATTGTCAACGTGCCTTTGAGCAAGGTGCTTAATCCTAATTGCTCCTGTAAATCACTCTTATACAGAGTGTCTGCTAAATGACTCAAATATAGAAGTACTAAATGTCAGACCGTGTACTCTGTGATTCTTATAGTTCAATTGCACCAGAATGATGATGGTGGTTAACAAGTTATCATTTTCAAAGTGCAATATTTAGCTTAAGTTGGTATGCCCCTTATTTTGACAATTCATCAGTTATCCAATACAAAGCTGAACATAGGCTACTGCTTGAATGTAAAGCTACTAACAATATGTGCAAACATATTTGGTCCAAAACTCTAATAGAATACTGCCCCAGTCAATAGGACTGGTAGTTCTTCATATCAGGTGACTTAAAAGCACAGATCCTAACAGTGCAGCTCCACACAACCACAGCAGCTCTCTGAAAAGGCACAAGCGTGTTGTCATCCACTGAAAAACAAATTCTCCTAATGTGCTGTACCCCCCCCACCCCCACGCAGTACAAACACGCTCGCACAGACATACACTAGAAATAAATAAATAACTGAAAGTGTATTGGCTGGTCACAGTTCTGTAGAAATAAAGGTTATTCCCTGAATTGAACACCATTTCAATCTACCAGTTGGTCCAATAAATTGGGCCAGCAGTAAACAAGTGATGGTGTAATTTCAGCTTCTCTGTGAGAATATATTTCAGTATCTATTATTAGAGCTGAAGAAGATCATATTTTAACATCAACTATTGCACACGTGGTGGAGAAGGACAATTAACAGTTAAAATGCAGACCATCCTTTAATATGGCAAGTCTCTGTCTGGTGGCATCCTTATGTCCCTTGCCACCTCTAGACTAGATCAATTGAAGTTGGTCTTGCGGAGGTGTCTGTTGGGGATCTCTATAGCGCTGACCTGTAGGGGCCAGGAGCCCCCCATGATGCCAGCCTGGATGGCCACCCCAGTCACCACTGCCAAGTCTGGGTCCACTGAGGTGTTGGGCTCCTTCCCAAAGTATTCACTGATCAGCTTCCTGATCCTAGGGATGCGGGTGGAGCCTCCCACCAGAACTATCTCATCCACCTCCTCCTTCCCCAGGTGGCCCTCGGCCAGCACTGTCTCTACAGGTGCCAGAACCTTCTGAAAGAGGTCGCCGTTCAACTCTTCAAACAGCTCACGGGTGATGACTGCTTGGAAGATGACTGGGATTGGGTCCTTGGCGGGCCCCTGTGGTGGTTCCTTGGGGTTCCCTTGGGGCTCCAGGTGCAGGGGTACCCTGAGGTGGGCACTGAGCTGCAGGGTGAGGTTGAGTTTGGCAATCTCCACGGCCTGGCGGAGGCGGTGGATGTCCTCTTTGAGGGTGGGGGGAACGCCGTACTGCTGGCGGACCTTCTCCATGGTGTACTGGAGCAGCCTCTGGCTGAAGTCCTGCCCCCCCAGCTTGTTGTTACCTAGGAAACAAGGGTCATTCTCTGAGTCCAAGAATACTATTCATCTGTTAGTTGTATTGGGATAAATTCCATTTAAATTCATTATCATGTATGGTTTGAATTAGTTGTGCCAATTGGAAATGGTCCTCCAACTACACTGAACAAAAATATAAATGCAACATGTAAAGTGTTGGTCTCATGTTTCATGAGCTGAAATAAAACATCCCAGAAATGTTACATATGCACAAAAAGCTTATTTCACTCCAATTTTGTTTACATCCCTTTTAGTGAGCATTTCTCCTTTGCCAAGATAATACATCCACCTTACAGGTGTGGAATATCAAGAAGGTGATTAAAGAGCATGATCATTACACAGGGGCATCTTGTGCTGGGGACAGACCAAAAAGGCCACTAAAATGTGCAGTTTTGGCACAACACAATGCCACAGATCTCTCATGTTTTGAGTGAGCGTGCAATTGGCTTGCTGACTGCAGGAATGTCCACCAGAGCTGTTGCCAGATAATTTAATGTTAATTTCTCTACCATAAGCCGAGACGTCATTTTAGAGAATTTGGCAATACGTCCAAGCGGCCTCACAACTGCAGACCACGTGTAACCACAACAGCCAGCTTCTTAACCTGCGGGATCATCTGAGACCAGCCACCCAGACAGCTGATGAAACAGGAGTATTTCCGTCTGTAATAATGTCCTTTTGTGGGGGAAAACTAATTCTGATTGGCTGGGCCTGGCTCCCCAGTGGTTGGGCTTATGCCCTCCCAGGCCCACCCATTGCTGTGCCCCTTGCCAGTCATGTGAAATCCATAGAGTAGGGCCAAAATAATTGATTACAATTGACTGATTTCCTGATATGAACTGTAATCGTTGAAATTGTTGTGTTTATATTTTTGTTCAGTATACAATATGGCAAATGTTCCACTTGTACTGCCCAATTTAATTCCAGAACATTTGATATTTAGACATTTGTGTCATTTAGCAGACACTCTTATCCAGAGTGACTTACAGGAGCAATTATGGTTAAGTGCCTTGCTCAAGGGCACATAAACCGATTTTTCACCTAGTCGGCTCTGGGATTCGAACCAGCGACCTTTCGGTTACTAGCCCAACACTCTTAACCGCTCAGCTACCTGCCACCCTACCTACCAGAAGAGAAATGAAAGTGACACCAACTAAACCATGCGTAACTACAACATGATAAGGAGTTGATTAGTGTCCTACCTGCCATGGCTCTGGTGAGGAACATGCCCCCTTGTTTATTGAGCAGAGAGACGTCCAGCGTTCCTCCTCCCAGGTCTACCACCAGTACGTTGAACACGTCCACCTTGTGTAACCCATACGCCATCGCTGCAGCCGTGGGCTCGTTGATCACACGCAAGATGTCCAGTCCTGTGAACAGAACAATCATATGTTACAGTTCTTACAGTGGGTAGTGTAGATTTGGTCACATCTTTGGATTAGGTGTCCAATATTCTACTCACGCTTTCTCTGTCTATAGAATAAGTAACACAGTTATGGGCATAGAGCAAACACCTAATTATATCAGGGATTGACATTAAAGTCTAAGGTACATGCCCATCAGAATTGTTTCATTAGCTTTTTACATGCAGGAGCGTTATACATTGCCTGCCTTTCACCTACACATAGGAGAGGAATCAAAGATCAGTAAAAAACAAATAGAGCGAGCTCAGCTCACCTAAAACTATCTGTCTTTCACTTACACAATGTGGAGAACCCAGAAAGATCCGTTTTAAGACAGGAATTATTTGCAGTTTGGTTGTTTTCACTTAAACAACAACAAAAAACACCTCAGAGCAGGCTCAACTTGCGTGACTGCTCAGTTTACATGCCCCAGGCAATAGGGCAACCCTTAATGTCAATCCCTGTATGATAAACTGTTTCTTAATGAGAATACAATAAAAACCTAAACAGTGTAAGAAATTCCTGTAGCAGTGTTTACACATCATATATTGTATGACTGTTGATACAGTTTTGCCAGACAGAGACTGACCGGCCAGGTTGGCAGCCCTGATGGTGTAGTTCCTCTGTCTCTCATCAAACTCAGCAGGGACAGAGATAACAGCCCTCTTGATGGGGACACCCAGGTGACGCTCCGCCATCTTCCTCATCTTCAGCAGCAGCCGAGAACCAATGAACTCGGGAGTAACTGTGAACGTCTGGTTGGTGGAGACCAAGAACTCTGCACTGCCATTGTTATTTATCACCTGAAAGAAAGGTATGTTATTACAAATGAAAGACAGCAGTCATTGATATAGCATATTTATACACCTGCAATCACACAGCTTATGCAGCCAAATGCTAATGCTGTATTCAATCATTTTCACTGTGGTGTACTGACTGTCAAAGTAACTAAAGGAGTATGTACTGTACAGTTGAAGTCGGAAGTTTACATACACTTAGGTTGGAGTCATTAAAACTCGTTTCACAACCACTCCATACATTTCTTGTTAACAAACTATAGTTTTGGTAGGTCGGTTAGGACATCTACTTTGTGCATGACACAAGTAATTGATCCAACAATTGTTTACAGACAGATTATTTCACTGTATCACAATTCCAGTGGGTCAGAAGTTGACATACACTAAGTTAACTATGCCTTTAAACAGCTTGGGAAATTCCAGAAAATGATATCATGGCTTTAGAAGCTACTGATAGGCTAATTGACATCATTTGAGTCAATTGGAGGTGTACCTGTGGATGTATTTCAAGGCCTACCTTCAAACTCAGTGCCTCTTTGCTTTAAAATCAAAATAAATCAGCCAAGACCTCAGAAAGGTCTGGTTCATCCTTGGGAGCAATTTCCAAATGCCTGAAGGTACCACATTCATCTGTACAAACAATAGTACGCACGCATGAACACCATGGGACCACGCAGCCATCATACCGCTCAGGAAGGAGATGCATTCTGTCTCCTAGAGATGAACGTACTTTAGTGCGAAAAGTGCAAATCAATCCCAGAACAACAGCAAAGGACCTTGTGAAGATGCTGGAGGAAACAGGTACAAAAGTATCTATATCCACAGTAAAACGGGTCCTATATCGACATAACCTGAAAGGCCGCTCAGCAAAGAAGAAGCCACTGCTCCAAAACCGCCATAAAAAAAGCCAGACTACGGTTTGCAACTGCACATGGGGACAAAGATCGTACTTTTTGGAGAAATGTCCTCTGGTCTGATCAAACAAAAATAGAACTGTTTGGCCATAATGACCATTGTTATGTTTGGAGGAAAAAGGGGGAAGCTTGCAAGCCGAAGAACACTGTCCCAACCGTGAAGCACGGGGGTGGCAGCATCATGCTGTGGGGGTGCTTTGCTGCAGGAGGGACTGGTGCACGTCACAAAAAAGATGGCAACATGAGGAAGGAAAATTATTTGGATATATTGAAGCAACATCTCAAGACATCAGTCAGGAAGTTAAAGCTTGGTCGCAAATGGGTCTTCCAAATGGACAATGACCCCAAGCATACTTCCAAAGTTGTGGCAAAATGGCTTAAGGACAACAAAGTCAAGGTATTGGAGTGGCCATCACAAAGCCCTGACCTCAATCCTATAGAAAATGTGTGGGCAGAACTGAAAAAGCGTGTGCAAGCAAGGAGACCTACAAACCTGACTCAGTTACACCAGGTCTGTCAGGAGAAATGGTCCAAAATTCACTCAACTTATTGTGGGAAGCTTGTGGAAGGCTACCCGAAACGTTTGACCCAAGTTAAACAATTTAAAGATAATGCTACCAAATCCTAATTGAGTGTATGTAAACTTCTGACCCACTGGGAATGTGATGAAAGAAATAAAAGCTGAAATAAATAATTATCTCTACTATTATTCTGACATTTCTCATTTTTTAAATAAAGTGGTGATCCTAACTGACCTAAAACAGGGAATTTTTACTAGGATTAAATGTCAGGAATTGTGAAAAACTGAGTTTAAATGTATTTGGCTAAGGTGTATGTAAACTTCCGACTTCGACGGTATGTACTGTACCTTGAATGGATAGCGAGCACTTTCCTGTTCAATGAGCTCTTGTTCGAATATCTTTCCAATAAACCGCTTGGCATCATAGATGGTGTTTTGAGGATTGTTGTCGGCCAGATCCTGACCCTCGTAACCGGCGAGAACTTCGGTAGGGGTGAACGACACCGCACTAGGGATGCTCTTCCGCCCCTGCTCATCCCCTATCACCTCCACATCCCCGGTACCCGGGTGGAATACTCCCACGGAGCAGAAAGTGGTCCCCAGATCTAGGCCGATTACTTTTGGTTTCGGTGGAGGCAGATAATGTTGGCCCAGATAGCCAGCTAGAAAAAGAGCCAGAATGACCGATCCTGCGACATGGAAGATATAGAACAAGACGTGGGTTTAGGTATGGATGTTGTTTGCGTAGCTAGCTCGTAATTAGCCTAATTATTTACATATTCACTCAGCGTTGACAGTTTGACACATTTTCAGCTAATTGACTACTAATAATGATTTAGGTAGCAACTAACCAGCTACCGGTAACTTGTCAGCCCACTTGCTAGCTAGCTAAACAGCTGGTTACACAACAACAAGCACACGTTACGGTTCAATCTTACTTACCGATCATAGACATTTCCCCAGCCATTGTCAAGGACTGATCACCCCCGAACTGAGACGTAGTGAAACGTAATCTAGGCTAATATGTTGTCACCGCTTGACGGTCGTCACTAGTTACCACAGCCACTAAGTCATAAACCCCGCCTATTTGTAACATGTATCTTCTTAAAATGTGATTTTAAACCTAATCCTAACCTTATGCCTAACCGTAACCTTAAATTAAGACCAAAAATACATTTTATGTTATCATTAAGTTTTACGATATATGATTTTGTGACTGTGGTAACTAGTAGAAACCTCTCTTGACGGATTCTCCATTCAGCATAATATGGACAATCCACAGAACTACACGTCACCATTATAATATGGTAAAATGTTTCTGGGTAACGTAGTCCAATCCATTCGTTATCGCTTATACATACACCGAATGAGAAAGCAAAGTAACAACCTTTCCCATGAACACTAGTCATATATGACGTATTGAAATATGTGTTCAGTGTCTTGCAACATTTAGCAATATTGTACAACCGCAACGCCTTGCTCTCTTCACATTTTGCTTGAAATTATATTATAAATTATACATTCAGTACAAATTAACGGATTAGTGAGACCAATGACAGATGACTCTTGATGCATAAATACTTTATTAATGTGGGACATATTGCACTAACAGTATATTGAGTTCTATAACTCTGTACATTTTGTTAAACCAGGATTGTTAAAAAATATATGTACAAACTCCTGTCCACGCACTCACACACACACATTTGTTTTACTATCCTTGTTGGGACCAAACAATTCATTCCCATTAAAAAATCCTATTTTTCCTAACCCCTAACCTTAACCTAACCTTAACCCCAAACATCTAACCCTAATCCCCTAAACCTAAAATAGCCTCCTTCTGGTCCCCACAATGATAGTAAAAACCAAACACACGTCATAGTTTCCAGCACAATACACAAAAAAACAAGATATCATTTGTCATAAATATTTTGTCAGGTGTGTCAAACTCATTCCATGGAGGGGCTAGTGACTGCAAGGTTGAGTTTTTTTTCCTTTCAATTAAGCCCTAGACAACCAGGTGAGTGGAGTTCCTTACTAATTAGTAACCTTAATTCATCATTACAAGTGCAAGGGAGGAGCGAGAACCCGCAGCTCTCCGTGGAATGAGTTTGATCCCTGTGCTTTATGTGAATTAATAGGTTAAAGAAAAAGGTTCATAAATGGAGGCTTATGAGGAACAACTTCATTGGTTTTAAGAAAAATTGCCTACATTTAACATTTAATTAATGAAATCCCACCTTGTTAAACCAAATACAGATGAGACAAACTTGGTGAGCCATCGTAATTTACATGTCAAAACATAATAGTTAATAAACTCTATACTGGTATGTTAATTAGGATAGTGCAGCCTATCAGCGTGTGACTGGTTGGCTCTCTGTGTCCTCTTTGCTGTTTTCAGAGCACTCTGATGGAATAAAGCAGCCTGAGTCTCTGGGACAGTCACTCTTCTCCTCCTTCAGGCTGTGTGATGAAGAGGGCTCCTCACTCTCCCTCACATCATCGCCTGCGAACCCAAGAACAAAACAGTCTGGTTGGTTGGATCCTCAGACACCTGCGGGTTGCAAGGTTGGCTGCCCCGATCCAAGTCAATTAAAATTAATTAGGGTTGCAATTCTCACACCATCTAAATGGAATTAAGCTTGATTTAATGACTACATTCCTCCCTGGCTGATAACCTCTGCCATGGTAATCCAACAGCCAGTCACGATATCTGGTTCAGCCAGGGTGGCAGTGCCATTGTTTGGTCAGGAACTAGCCCACAGTCACGATATCTGATTTAGCCAGGGTGGCAGTGCCATCTGTTCTGTCCGAAATTAGCCCAAACACACATTTATGACCTTCATTTAGACCAACATAAATGGTGTTATGTGAGAACACAAACATTAATAAGCCTTATGCTAATTGAACACATCCTGTTTTGTAAGCAGCTGACAGAAACTGGCTAGTATTGTTCATTTCTTAATCTGGATTGGAGACCTATCTTTCTGTTTCATTTGTGTTTCAGAGCCTTACAGTGTTTTTATAGAGGATTAGAATAGAGGAAGACATTGTGCTCTCTCTGACAGGTGTCAACTCTGCCGGATGGGCACGTCTTAAATGATAGCAGTTATAAGCATCTGCCAATCATAACACACAAAGATCAAGATGTTCCTTTCTGAGCGTAGTGCTGCGTTGCACAAAATGTCTGTGGTACAATTGGCCATTTCCTTTGCCCCAGTAGAAATCCAGTAGGGTTAAGCTACAGTAGAAATTGGTTTTGCTACTCACTCTCTGTATATCTGCAGTCTGCAGCAGCCAGCAGCCTGCCTCTGTGTTCTGGATTCATTACGTTCAGCTCTATAAGGTGTTTCTCCTGCAGGTGCCTCAGGTCCTCTACTGTCTGGTAGCCATTCAGAAGCAGTGCAGATGCATACTCCTGGAATAAACAAGACATAGTTCCATTGTCAATGTCATCTCATCTACCTTTCATAATCGTATACTAATTTGTTCACCTTTGAGTGCTTTAGGTTATGTTTATGCATATTATAATAAAAACATTTTTTTGGGGGGGTAAATGAGACAACACCGTTCTCAATACTGTGTGTCTGGTAGTGTTGAGGGACACTTGACATTGTTTTCTCAGTGTAGGTTTCATTGGTTACTGGAAAGAGGATAGAAAAAAATGTGGCTGTATTTGGCAGTCATTTTAACAGGCCATGGGCTAGATCCAGCTTTTGTCAAATTAACGTTCAAAGACAACATTTAGCTAACCCTAACCCTTTTCCTAACCTTAACCTAATTATCCTAACCGGCTAGGTTAATTTTCCAAACATGCTATGAAAAGTCAAATCTGAAGTTAATTTGACAAAAGCTAGATCCCTTCTAGCCATGACCTCTGAGCCCTCACCTCTAGATGAAGACGCTCCAGTAGTTCCAGTAGTGTCTTTGGTCGTGGTCTCTTGCTCATCCTCTGAGGCCTGATCTTTGGCGCCTCCTCCTCTCTCTCTTTCTCCATGAGCATGTCAACGTAGATGAACTTGAAGTTGCCCACTTTGTAGTTCAGCATCCCTGTCCATATGCCCATGGGAGGTTTACTGATGATGCTGATAATGTCTCCAACCTGGCAAGAGACATCAAGAGATTTCATGAATCATGAAACAGCTTTTAACAACATCTTTCATGACATTTCACATTACCCCAATCTAAAGGCATTATCTTCTGTCTACCTTGAGTTTGAGGGAGTCAGTGTCATATGGGCTGGGAACAAAGTCTGTGTGGACCCGTGCTCTACCACAGAAGTGTCCGTTGTAGGAGCCATTCTCTTCTAGTCTCAGACTGTCTCTGGTACTGGAGCCATTTGAGAGGCAGGCCACACTACCTGAGCCTACAGGGGACAAGACAAGACAGACAAGACAGTATGATTACACTGCACAGATTTACCACTGGACTATGAGCGTGCGTGTTTAAAAAAAAAAGTAACCTTTATTTAACTAGGCAAGTCAGGTAACACCAAATTCTTATGTACAATGGCGGCCTACCGGGGAACAGTGGGTTAACTGCCTTGTTCAGGGGCAGAACGACAGATTTTTACCTTGCCAGCTTGGGGATTTGATCCAGCAACCTTTCAGTTACTGGCCCAACACTCTAACCACTAGGCTACCTGCCGCCCCTATCCTTGTGTATCCTTGTGTTGGAGGGAAGGTTACAAGCCTATGATAATATTGTAATATAATAGTAATGATATGGTCTTACAATGGTAAAATAAAACGCATGAAAACACATCACATTTGCTTATTCTTCATTTACAAACGTGTATCTTCATTTACAGACTTGTATGAGGGGAGACATGACTTTGTGTTGACATCCCTGTGGAGAGGACTTACTGGAGGAGCTCTGTCCGCTGTACAGGCTCTCCAGAGAGTTGTTGGTCTTTTCAGAGTCTTTCTCTAAAGGAGGACCACACTCTGTTTCCTCTTCTAGGTCTCTGTCAGTTTCTTCACCCTACATGTGGAAATACAAGATGGACAAGCCACTTTGTGAGTCAGCCAAACTGATGTTGATTCCTTACTATATACTATACATAACTGTGCCATTTATATAAGAAAGTGCCATTGAGTTAACAATTCAACATAGACACTTGCAAATACTGACCAGGTTGATGGATACTATTTTGTCACTTAGACCTAATTTCAACACAAATTGAGTCTTGCTTGGCCAGACTTATTTTACAAGAGTATTCTTATGACATAGGTAGACATCACAATGTTGCATTTGAGGATGTGGGTTATAGCCAGTCAGAGAGGAAAGATACAATATTTTAAGAGCCTCTAGATGCTTTGATACACTACGCAGAATACTAAGTTCTGTATAGGAGGAAGAGGCAGTCTGTAGTGTGACTCACAGCTTCCTCAGAGAAGATTTTGGAGTGCTTCTTGCCCATCTTCCTGCGCATGGTCAGAGAGATGGCCTTCATCTTCTTCCCCAGGCTGCCTTGTTTGGTCTGATCAGAACTCTCACATCCAGACTCCTCTGCCACTGTTGTTCCATTTTCCTCTAGTCTGGCTGGTGAGGGTTGTCTGATGCCCTCAAATCGCCCAAAACTAGTGGAGCGCTGCATGGAGAGATTACAGATGACAGATTGAATGTGCGTTTACTACAGTGGCAGCAAGAGTCAGGACCCAATCTGGAACATTATACAATGCATGTTGCACCCTCATCCCACCCAATCACTATGTGTTTATGATTTCCTTTTATATGTTTCATATTATTCTAATGAAGGACCACTTCCGTGGTAATGAATTATGTTCTCCTACTCCCTTGATTTACAGGAATACTGTGCTATTGTCTTGAGCAATGTGTCTTGAGCCTAGAAGTCTGGCACATGAGGCTACTTGAACTCAATCTCATTTGCTTGCACGTCCTGACCATAGAAAGCCTTTGTTTTCGATGGTAGAGTAGGTCAGGGCGTGACTAGGGGGGTTAGTCTAGTTTATATTTTTTTGTATGTGGGGTTCTGGGGTTGTTTTTTCTATGTTGTGGTTTTGGTATGATTCCCAATTAGAGGCAGCTGGTTATCGTTGTCTCTAATTGGGGATCATACTTAAGTAGCATTTTTTCCACCTGTGGGTTATGGGATATTGTCTGTTAGCACTGCATTGTCGTCACCTTTCGTTTATTCTTTATTTGTTTTGTCTTTGCTAAAGTTTCACACTATTCTTTAATAAAAATGTGGAACTCTACATACGCTGCGCCTTGGTCCGACCATCATTCAAGAGTTCGTGACATTTGCACTATGAATGTATCTCTATCATGATGAGCTTGTGATGTACAGTTCATAGATTTTTCAAAATTTTCATGAACCTAAAAGTAATTCTAATCTGTCCAAATTCCAGTATTTCCACATCAGAGCACCAAAATAATTATATAAATGAATAATCCCAGTAAATATCAGAACCACACACTCTGCAGCAATCTAGGGAACCTTTTGAGTAATCTGACGGACCCTCCCCCTTTTTACAACTTTGACCATATACAGTTGAATTCGGAAGTTTACATACACCTTAGCCAAATACCTTTAAACTAAATTTTTCACAATTCCTGATATTTAATCCCAGTAAAAATTGTTTTACGTCAGTTAGGATCACCACTTTATTTTAAGAATGTGAAATGTCAGAATAATAGTAGAGAGAATGATTTATTTCAGCTTTTATTTATTTTGTCACATTCCCAGTGGGTCAGACGTTTACGTACACTCAATTAATATTTAAATTGTTTAATTTGGGTCAAACGTTTCAGGTAGCCTTCCACAAGCTTCCCATAATAAGTTGGGTGATTTTTGGCCCATTCCTCCTGACAGACCTGGTGTAACTGAGTCAGGTTTGTAGGCCTCCTTGCTCGCACAAGCTTTTTCAGTTCTGCCCACAAATTTTCTATGGGATTGAGGTCAGGGCTTTGTGATGGCCACTCCAATACCTTGACTTTGTTGTCCTTAAGCCATTTTGCCACAACTTTGGAAATATGCTTGGGGTCATTGTCCATTTGGAAGACCCATTTGCGACCAAGCTTTAACTTCCTGACTGATGTCTTGAGATGTTGCTTCAATATATCCACAATTTTCCATCCTCATGATGCCATCTTTTTTGTGACCTCTTGCAGCAAAGCACCCCCACAGCATGATGCTGCCACCGCCGTGCTTCACGGGTTGGGACAGTGTTCTTCGGCTTGCAAGCCTCCCCCTTTTTCCTCCAAACATAACGATGGTCATTATGGCCAAGCAGTTTGATTTTTGTTTCATCAGACCAGAGGACATTTCTCCAAAAAGTACGATCTTTGTCTCCATGTGCAGTTGCAAACCGTAGTCTGGCTTTTTTATGGCGGTTTTGGAGCAGTGGCTTCTTCTTTGCTGAGCGGCCTTTCAGGTTATGTCGATATAGGACCCGTTTTACTATGGATATAGATACTTTTGTACCTGTTTCCTCCAGCATCTTCACAAGGTCATTTGCTGTTGTTCTGGGATTGATTTGCACTTTTCGCACCAAAGTACGTTCATCTCTAGGAGACAGAATGCGTCTCCTTCCTGAGCGGTATGATGGCTGCGTGGTCCCATGGTGTTTATACTTGCGTACTCTTGTTTGTACAGATGAACGTGGTACCTTCAGGCGTTTGGAAATTTCTCCCAAGGATCAACCAGACTTGTGGAGGTCTACAATTTATTTTCTGAGGTCTGGGCTGATTTCTTTCGATTTTCCCATGATGTCAAGCAAAGAGGCACTGATTTTGAAGGTAGGCCTTGAAATACATCCACAGGTACACCTCCAATTGACTCAAATTATGTCAATTAGCCTATCAGAAGCTTCTAAAGCCATGACATCATTTTCTGGAATTTTACAAGCTGTTTAAAGGCACAGTCAATTTAGTGTATGTCAACTTCTGACGCACTGGAATTGTGATACAGTGAATTATAAGTGAAATACTCTGTCTGTAAACAATTGTTGGAAAAATTACTTGTGTCATGCACAAAGTAGATGTCCTAACCAACCTACCAAAATTATAGTTTGTTTAACAAGAAATTTGTGGAGTGGTTGAAAAACGAGTTTTAATGACTCCAACATAAGTGTATGTAAACTTCTGACTTCAATTTTATCTGCTGCACTTCCACACAGATGACCAATGTCTTCTTTCTACTGACCATCAGTCAAAGACATTGCTTCTTCTTTTAATTAGAATCACATTTTAGTGCTAACTATTGCAGGTAGTTTGCACTAAACAGTTAGTTATCCATTCTACACAGTTAGTTATCAATTCAATGTATTTGGACGCGCTACATAGAAATCATTTGTTTTCACCTACCTTTGGTTTACTGAGCTTTGGTTTGTCTGAAACATTTGAGACTGCCCTCTGTAGCATTTTGGGTTGATGTTGGTTGGTTTTAGAGTTCAGTCTAATGAAATCTTAAAGAAGCATATCTGTACTCTGACCAACTCTGATGGTAGCTAAGTGTTAACTGCACTAAACTAACCCAGACCGAATGCTTGACTTCCTCAAAAGAACAGGATGTGACATGTGAGGCAATCAACATTCTGTCTATTACCACGGAATCGGTTTCAGAAGGGGAAAAAAACACATGCTGCTAGATTAACATTTTGTGGTCTCCCTCTGAAAACATTTTCACTTCTAGTAACACTGTGATGATGGTGATATAATTTTGGAACCTAGTTAACATTTGTGTTTGGGCTACATTTGTTGCATAACTTACACCTGGCGTAGGCTATATATTTTGTTGTGTTACAGCCTGAATTCAAAATGGAATAAAAAATAAAATAATCTCATCCATCTACATGAAATACCCCATAATGACAAAGTCAACATTTTGGGAGGGATATTTTTGCTAATTTATTGGAAATGAAATACATAAATATCTCATTTTTAAAAGTATTCACACCCCTGAGTCAAAACATGTTAGAATCACCTTTGGCAGTGATTACAGCTGTGATTCTTTCTAGGTAAATCTCTAAGAGCTTTGCAGACATGGATTGTACAATATTTGGAAATTAGTATTATTTAAATCCTTCAAGCTCTGTCAAGTTGGTTGTTGATCAATGCTAGACAGCCTTGACATAGATTTTTAAGCCAATGTAAGTCAAAACTCTAACTAGGCCACTCAGGAACTTTCAATGTCATTTTGGTAAGCAACTCGTGTATATTTGGCCTTGTGTATTAGGTTATTGTCCTGCTGAAATGTGAATTTGTCTCCTAGTGTCTGGTGGAAAGCAGACTAAACCAGGGATTCCTCTAGGATTTTGCCTGTGCTTAGCTCTATTCCGTTTCTTTTTATCTTAAAAAACTCCCTAGTTTTTGCCGATTACAAGCATACCCATAACATGATTCAGCCACTACCATTCTTGAAAATATGAAAAGTGGTACTCATTGCTGTGTTTTGTTGGATTTTCCCCAAACATAACGCTTTGTACTCAGGACATTAAGTTAATTTCTTCTAGTGCCTAATTGAAAACAGGATGCATGTTTTGGAATGTTTTCATTCTGTACAGGATTCCTTATTTTCTCTCTATTCACTCTATTAGGGTTAGTATTGTAGAGTAATTACAATGTTGCTGATCCATCTTCAGTTTTCTTGTATCACAGCCATTAAACTCTGTAATTGTTTTAAAGTGACTAATGGCCTCATGGTAAAATCCCTGAGCTGTTTCCTTCCTCTCTGGCAACTGGGTTAGGAAGGACGGCTGTATCTTTGTAGTGACTGAGTCTATTGATACACCATCCAAAATTTAATGAATAACTTCACCATGCTCAAAGGGATATTCAATGTCTGTTTTTTTTTTTTATCCATCTACCAGTAGGTGCTTTTCTTTGCGAGGCATTGGAAAACCACCCTGGTCTATGTGGTTGAATCTGTGTTTGAAATTCACTGCTCGACTGGGGGACCTTACACATAATTGTATGTGTGGGGTACAGATATGAGGTAGTCATTAAAAAATTATGTTAAACACTATTATTGCACACACTTATTATGTGACTTGTTTTGCACATTTTTACTCCATAACTTATTTAGGCTTGCCATAACAAAAGGCTTGAATACTTATTGACTCAAGACATTTCAGCTTTTTATTTTTTATTAATTTAGTAAAAATGTCTAAAGACATAATCCACTTTGACGTTATTGGGTAGTGGTGTAAAAAGTACCCAATTGTTATACTTGAGTAAAAGTAAAGATACCTTAATCGAAAATTACTCAAGTAAAAGTGAAAGTCACCCAGTAAAATACAAGTATTTGGTTTTAAATATACTTAGGTATTAAAAGTAAATGTAATTGCTAAAATATACTTAAGTATCAGAAGTAAAAGTATTATAAAATTGTGGACAGAAATTGTGGAATAAACAATGTTTTGAAACCTTCATCAATGACTGTTATTTGGGTTCAGTTCTTTCCAAAGTTATTTCACACAACACATTCCAGTAAGAAAAAAAGCAGGAAATAGAATTATCATAAATTATCTTCTCAAGGTTGAACTTTTCTTTGCTCAAATGTCAAAATCTCGGGTGATTGGTTGAGAAAGTGTTGAGGCTATGAACGGCAGACACAGGAAGAGAGGAAGACGGCAACTCTGTGATGTCGAAACAGTTTCCGCTTGATCATCTGCACTCAGTATGGACATGTTACTAAAACGAGCTACTTTTGATCTACTTGATAACACGTTTGACACATTAAATGTAATTTACTGCCACATTAAATCAAACATGCTGTGATTATCTTACATTAGGCTATATAAATGGCTATTATAGGATACATTTTGCACATAAAAAAATATGGAATCAGTCAGAATCAATGACCTTTTTAATTCATACTGTGGTTTATAACTTTTTAACAAGCTAGTATGTGGGTTATTAGGTTACAGCAAGCTGTTCTACATGACTTCTTCTTTGCAGTGGAATGTTCCAAACTGTTAATCATTTTCATCATTACTCATAGGCCTCAGCTTGGGGAGGTTTCTGTTGTCTAATACAAAGTAATTAAAGAGAAGTAAACAAACATTCTCCTCACAAATAATGGTCAAATTCACATCAGAAACAAATAAGATAATGAGTTCATGCAGAGGTTGTATAGGCACGTCGGGGTCCTCCTATATATGTATAATCAGTCCTCTGACGTTATAGTGAGGGGATTAAACTACATTTTTAGAATGCAGAACTACAATCGATCAATGGCAAATAAGAGAAAAGACTATGGAAAAAAACATTTCCTAATCCCACACTGCTTGCAATCAGTCATGTTTGTCTCAATCCAGGATTACAGTTTCTAATCTATTTCTTCAGACCTTCCAGGCTGACCCTTGGTAATACTCAGCAGTTTTTCACATGAGGAGGCTTGGTATTGTTCTTAAATGTTATATGAAATGATTTTCATAAACTAATCCTACATGAAGTCACTAGAGGGCAGCATATGATTGAAATGTACCAACAGTACATACACACATTTATATTGAACTCCCTAAATACTCCTACTGATAAATTAGGAATGCTTATTTTTTCAATTAATGCTGTTGACAGATATAATCCTATATTTTTAGACATGACACTATTTTCTATATTATAACCCTGTTTATTAGAAAGAAAAATCTGAAATAGCCATATTATGGATTCCTGAAGATAAACATTTGTCCAAATACTAGCCACTCCTTTTGCCTAGTTTTGCCTTCAATGGCCTGTAACCCATAAATGTTGATCCCTCTACAGGAATCAAAGGAGAAGATAAATCTATAGGAGCCTATACAATCACAACACTGGAGTAATCTGAAATAATCTGCCCCAATGTCACGTAAACCCCAAACAATAGCTTTGTCTCACACAAACCACTCAGAGCATGTGAGTGGTTTGTGGTTTAGGGCTGTGGTTTACGGCTGCTAGAATCCTGACTAGAACCAAAAAATGTGATCATATTACTCCAGTGCTAGCCTCCCTACGCTGGCTTCCTGTTAAGGCAAGGGCTGATTTCAAGGTTTTACTGCTAACCTACAAAGCATTACATGGGCTTGCTCCTACCTATCTTTCCGGATTTGGTCCTGCCGTACATACCTACACGTTCGCTACTGTGACAAGACGCAGGCCTCCTAATTGTCCCTAGAAATTTCCAAGCAAACAGCTGGAGGCAGGGCTTTCTCCTATAGAGCTCAATTTTTATGGAATGGTCTGCCTTACCCATGTGAGAGACACAGAACTCGGCCTCAACCTTTAAGTTTTTATTGAAGACTCATCTTCAGTAGGTCATATGATTGAGTGTAGTCTGGCCCGGAGTGTGAAGGTGAACGGAAAGGCCACTGGAGCAACAACTGCCCTTCTGTCTCTGCCTGGCCGGTTCCCCTCTCTCCACTGGATTCTCTGCCTCTAACCCTATTACAGGCTAAGTCACTGGCTTACTGGTGCTCTTCCCATGCCGTCCCTAAGGGTGCGTCACTTGAGTGGTTGACACTGACGTGATCTTTCTTGTCCGGTTGGCGCCCCCCTTGGTTGTGCCGTGGCGAAGCTCTTTGTGGCTAACCGGCCTTGTCTCAGGATGTAAGTTGTGGTTGAAGATATCCCTCTAGTGTGTGGGGGCTGTTTGCTTTGGCAAAGTGGGTGGGGTTATATCCTGCCTGTTTGGCCCTGTCCAGGGTATCATTGGATGGGGCCACAGTGTCTCCTGCCCCTCCTGTCTCAGCCTCCAGTATTTATGCTGCAGTAGTTTATATGTGTCGAAGGGGCTGGGGTCAGTCTGTTATATCTGGAGTATTTCTACTGTCTTATCTGGTTCCTGTGTGAATTTAAGTATGCTCTCTCTAATTCTCTCTTTCTCTCTTTCTTTCTCTCTCTCGGAGGACCTGAGCCCTAGGACCATGCCTTAGACTACCTGCATGATGACTCCTTGCTGTTCCCAGTCCACCTGGCCATGCTGCTGCTCCAGTTCAACTGTTCTGCCTGCGGCTATGGAACCCTGACCTGTTCAGCCGGACGTGCTACCTGTCCCAGACCTGCTGTTTTCAACTCTCTAGAGACAGCAGGGCGGTAGAGATACTCTCAATGATCGGCTATGAAAAGCCAACTGACATTTACTCCTGAGGTGCTGACCTGTTGCACCCTCGACATACTACTGTGATTATATATTATTTGACCATGACTGCCGTCATTTATGAACATTTGAACATCTTGGCCATGTTCTGTCATAATCTCCACCCGGCACAACCAGAAGAGGACTGGCCACCCCTCATAGCCTGGTTCCTCTCTAGGTTTCTTCCTAGGTTTTGGCCTTTCTAGGGAGTTTTTCCTAGCCACCTTGCTTCTACACCTGCATTGCTTGCTGTTTGGGGTTTTAGGCTGGGTTTCTGTACAGCACTTTGATATATCAGCTGATGTAAGAAGGGCTATATAAATTGATTTGATTTGATGTGCTCACTGAATATCACTGATTGGATATACTGCATGTATAGAAATATCTAAATGAGTGCATGTGAGCACATCCTCTTTCCTAATGTTTGTTACCCAAACCGTAATATTTTTAGCGGTCACTTACTATGTGTTAAAATAAAACAAATCATCTATTTCAATGGAACATTTTGATTGTTTGGTAGGGTATAGATTGGAATAAACATGTCCACAAAATTCCCAATTTACTATAACAGATCTACTATATAATCTACTATAATCCACTATAGCATATCTACTATATAATCTACTATAACAGATCTACTACATAATCTACTATAACAGATCTACTATATAATCTACTATAATCTATTATAACAGATCTTCTATATAATCTACTATAACAGATCTACTATATAATCTACTATAATCTACTATAACAGATATGCTATATAATCTACTATAATCTCCTATAACAGATCTGCTATATAATCTACTATAATTTACTATAACAGATCTACTATATAATCTACTATAATTTACTATAAGAGATCTACTATATGATCTACTATAATCTACTATAACAGATCTACTATATAATCTACTTTAACAGTGTTGTTGTTTTTTTGCCATTAACTCACATTGCGGTCGCATAGTTTCACATCAGTAACAGAGAGGGGGACACCCTGGGGCGAGGGGTCCCGTTTCAGGCTCCCATCTTGGGCCAGCCCCTGGTGCTTGTCCCAGGCCTTGGCCCGGGGCAGGGTGTAGTCATGGGTATAAACGGGGTACTCTGTGAGGGGCCTGCGGCAGATGTGGTAGGAGGTTCCCCAATCTGGAGCGTTCTCGGCTGGGTTGCTCCAGCGCTGGTTCCTGGGAGGAGCTCCAGGGCCTCCAGGCCCGGTCCTCAGCTCCATGGCCGCCGGGGCTAGGGTAGAATTCTCCTGGGCTGATGTTAGTACAGACTCACAAACAGGAGCTGACCTCCGGACCACATCCAGATAGGGTCCCGCTATCACTGGGATGGGCCCTGCTGGGTGGTGACCCGAGAAGGAGGCTACAGAAATGAACATCTGACAAGTATGGACATTCATCAAAATTGTATAGGACACTTATGTTTTGTCATGCATTGTCATGTTGTTACTTTCTATGTTAATATGACCAAGGAGACATACCATAAGTGTCATTGTCTGTGGTACATTTTCTGAGTTCCTTATTCCTTGTGGTGTCCTGATTTTTCTTGGCCCCTTCTTTTCCATTTTTTGCACTCCCTTTCTTCCCAGTCTTCTGACTCCCAGGCTTTTGACTCTTTTTGATGGGAACTCTGGGCTTGGCCACTTCCCCGTTGGCATGGACAATCTAGAGCATCACAAAAATCAAACACATAATAAAAACATGTCAATAACCGCATTTCCATCCACAGTTTTTATCCAAGCAAAGTCATGTCGCATAAAAAATCTGGGATGGAAACAGGAAGTTTCGGTACAATTTTATAAATGGCGACAGATAGTTTGTTTGTTCGACATGGTGGGATCTTTCTGTGTTGGTCAAATTAATGATGCCAGAAATGCCTGTGGAAACGCCTTTATGTGCAAAAATGTATGTAATATCCATCGTTTCATAGTAAACTTGGAGTAACGCGATGTTATGGTGTGTGGTCCTCATCCCACTGCGACTCGGGAAACCATGCAGTGTATTAGGCTAAAGATGAAATACGTTTGATGAATATCAGAGGGTGGTAGGTATACTGTGATATTGATGCTCCTTTTCCATAAATATCGAGGGTCTTATTCTAGTGACATGATGATTGATGCTTGACAGCCGTTTAACAAATACAAATATTCTCGCTTTTATCCATAACAATGTCATCATGTAGACCAAGGGTTTCTAAACTTTTTCATTGGGGAACATCCAGTGCCTCCCACGTCTATTTCTATGGGGACAAGCATAGTTCATGACACAAACTGTTCACACCCCTCTTGTTGGTGGAGAGAAAATGTTGCAGGTTTAAAGCTTATTCCCTGCAATTCTATACATTTTGCCATATCTAATGTTTATTCATGTGATATTTTTAGTGACTCAAACATTACAACAAAATCTATGGGGGAAAAAGTTAGCTGACATGGGCTAGTTGATCTGGACATTTCTGACAAGTTATAAATAGTTCTTTACGGTATGCAATAACTGACAAGACAAGAGGAAAACTGCACATTGTGCATTCTACTATTACAACTTTCAAGAGTAAGTTGAAAATCAGACTGAGTTCCTACTCCTACAACAACAACAACAACAAAAAGTTTGGGAACCACTGATGTAGACTATACCCACCACAGGAGGTTGGTGGCACCTTAATTGGGGAGGACAGGCTCGTGGTAATGGTTGGAGCGGAATGAGTGGAATGGTATCAAATGCATCAAACACATGGTTTCCATGTGTTTGATGCCATTCAATTCGCTCCATTCCAGACATTATTATGAGCCGTCCTCCCCTCAGCAGCCTCCACTGATACCCACACAGCCTACCCGCACAGCCCACCCGCACAGCCTACCCGCACAGCCTACCCGCACAGCCTACCCGCACAGCCTACCCGCACAGCCTACCCACACAGTCTACCCACACAGCCTACCCACACAGCCTACCCGCGCTGTATCTGTGAGCTGCTGGCTAGAGCACATGTGCCAAGACCAGAGTAGCACATTTACTATTTAACGCAACAGTTTGTGACAAAACTATCGGTAGAGTTGAAAGTGCGATGGATTTTTATTCAGTACACTCAGAAAATTAGGGGTTCAACAAGGGTTCTTCTAAGATCCTCAGAGTTCTTCGAAGAACCTTAGGGTTCTTGGCACTGAAAATTGCCCCCAAAAGGTTCTCCCAAGAACCCCATAGGAGGTGGGGTTCATCAAAGAACCTCCTTAGTTGGTGGGTGTTCTTGCAGGAACCTAACTGCCCAACTGAAACATTTGGATTTTTATTTGAAAGGACAGCAGGTGCAGGAACTTAACTGAAAAATGTAAAGATCTCCTCAATTTAAGGTAAGGTTTATTTCTTATATAATCTAAATTGATATTGTTTTGTGATGATAACTTCTTATGGCTGCAGGGGAAGTATTGAGTAGCTTGGATGAAAGGTGCCCAGAGGTGCCCATAGTAAACTGCCTGCTCCTCAGTCCTAGTTGCTAATATATGCATATTATTATTAGTATTGGATAGAAAACACTCTAAAGTTTCTAAAACTGTTTGAATGATGTCTGTGAGTATAACAGAACTCATATGGCAGACAAAAACCTGAGAAAAAATACAAACAGGAAGTGGGAATTCTGAGGCTAGTCGATTTTCAACCAAGACCCTATTGAATTCACAGTGAGATATGGATGAGTTTGCACTTCCTACGGCTTCCACTAGATGTCAACAGTCAATAGAACCTTGTCTGATGCCTCTACTGTGAAGTGGGGCCGAAGGAGACAGGAATTAGTCAGGTCTATCATGACCTGACCATGCTCTGACCATGCGCTTTCACATGAGAAGGAGCTATGTTCCATCGCACATCTGAAGTCAATGTAATTCTCCGGTTGGAACGTTATTCAAGATTTATGTTAAAAACATTCTAAAGATTGATTCAATACATCGTTTGACATGTTTCTACTGACTGTTACGGAACTTTTGGACATTTCGTCTGCTTTTAGTGAACGCGCTTCCTGACGTTGGATTTGTTTACCAAACACGCTAACAAAAATGGCTATTTGGACATAAATGATGGACATTACCGAACAAAACTAAAATTTCTTGTGGGAGTCCTGGGAGTGCATTCCGATGAAGATCAGCAAAGGTAAGTGAAGATTTATAATGCTTTTTATGAGTTTTGTTGACTGCACAATTTGGCGGGTAACTGTATGGCTTGCTTTTGTGGCTGAACGCTGTTCTCAGATTATTGAATATTGTGCCTTTGCCGTAAAGCTTTTTTGAAATCTGACACAGCGGTTGCATTAAGAACAAGTGTATCTTTAATTCTATGTAAAACATGTATCTTTCATCAAAGTTTATGATGAGTATGTATGTTATTTGACGTGGCTCTCTGCAATTTCTCCGGATATTTTGGAGGCATTTCTGAACATGGCGCCAATGTAAACTGAGGTTTTTGGATATAAATATTAATTTCTTATGGCTGCAGGGGCAGTACTGAGCAGCTTGGATGAAAGGTGCACAGAGGTGCCCATAGTAAACTGCCTGCTCCTCAGTCCCAGTTGCTAATATATGCATATTCTTTTGTATTGGATAGAAAACACTCTGAAGTTTCTAAAACTGTTTGAATTATGTATGTGAGTATAACAGAACTCATATGGCAGGCAAAAACCTGAGAAGTTCCACTTCCTGTTTGAATTTTTTCTGAGGTGGCAGATTTTCAACCAAGCTCTCATTGAAATTACAGCGAGATATTGATGAGTTTTCACTTCCTACGGCTTCCACTAGATGTCAACAGTCAATAGAACTTTGTCTGATGACTCTAATGGGAAGGGGGGCCGAAGGAGACAGGAATTAGTCAGGTCTGCCACGAGCTGACCATGCTTTCACATGCGCTCTCACATGCGCGTTCACATGAGGAGGACCTCCGTTCCACCGCTCTTCTGAAGTCAATCTAATTCTCCGGTTGGAACGTTATTCAAGATGTATGTTATTGTCACGAATCCCGCTTCCTGAGTCTGTTTTTGCCTGTGTTCTGTCCTGGAGCGTTTTTTCCGGCGTCCTGGAACGCACCCTGTCTGGTTGCCGGGCGACGTAGCTAGTTGGAGGATCTCTGAGTACCCGCACCTGTATCCCATCAGCTATCTGCACACCTGGTCCTGATCATCACCCCTCCACTTCATAAGCGCTGACCTGACATCCATTAGCCATGAACAGTATGTTGTGCCAGCGTATCAGCCTCCAGTTTGATAGAGTTTGTTTTGTTGTTTTGTACGTCTTGCTTGCCTTGAACTTACCTCCGTTTTTTCTGTCTACAGTCATTCACCCGGAACACTCATCTCATCCCTACCTGGTCGTCGGTGACTTCAGTTACTTCCTTGGATCTGCTTACTCAATTCCATCAACTCACCTCCGCTGCCCGCTCCGCTACTTGGATTTTTCTATCACTACATTTAAACTTGTAAATAAATACTCACCTTCGTCTTACTCTCCTTGTCCTGGTCTGCTTCTGGGTTCTACTTTAGAGAACCGTGACAGTTATTAACAACATTCTAAAGATTGATTCAGTACATCGTTTGACATGTTTCTACTGACTGTTACGGAACTTTTGGACATTTCGTCACGTTATAGTGGACGCGCTTTGTGACTTTGGAATTGTTTACGAAAAGCGCTAACCAAAGTAGCTAATTGGACATAAATAACGGACATTATCGAACAAATCAAGCATTTATTGTGGACCTGGGATTCTTAGGACTGCATTCTGATGAAGTTCATCAAAGGTAAGGAAACATTTATCATGTATTTTCTGGTTTCTGTTGACCCCAACATGGCGGCTAATTTGGCTATTGTTCTGAGCTCCGTTTCAGATTATTGCATGGTTTGCTTTTTCCGTAAAGTTTTTTTGAAATCTGACACAGCGGTTGCATTAAGAGAGGTACATCTATAATTCCATGTGTATAACTTGTATTATCATCTACATTTATGATGAGTATTTCTGTTGAAACGATGTGGCTATACAAAATCACTTGATGTTTTTGGAACTAGTGAATGTAACGCGCCAATGTAAACTCAGATTTTTTGTTATAAATATGAACTTTATCAAACAAAACATGGATGTATTGTGTAACATGAAGTCCTATGAGTGTCATCTGATGAAGATAATCAGAGGTTAGTGATTCATTTTATCTCTATTTCTGCTTTTTGTGACTCCTGTCTTTGGCTGGGAAAATGACTGTTTGTCTGTGATTTTGCGGTGACCTAACATAATCGTTTGTGGTGCTTTCACTGAAAAGCCTATTTGAAATTGGACACTTTGGTGGGATTAACAACAAGATTACCTTTAAAATGGTATAAAATACATGTATGTTTGAGGTATTTTAATTATGAGATTTCTGTTTGATTTTGGCGCCCTGCACTTTCATTGGCTGTTGTCATATCATCCCGTTAACGGGATTGCAGCCATAAGAAGTTTAACATCTATCTTTTAATATTTTTGCAAATCTTTCTAAAACAGAAAATGTACACAATTCAATGGATATCAATCAACAAAGAGGTAAGAAAAGGTACTGTATGCTATAAGAATATGTTGAAGGCTAGCTGCATTGAGTGCAGATGACTGAACTGCTCAATTTTGTGTCTGTGTCTGCAGGTATACAGACGAGGAGACATGCGAAGGTATGTCAATTGGAATTGGTATGTTATGCAGAACACATGTACCATCCTCCTCCCTTATCTTTTCAATTAAAATCCGAAAGGCCTCTACATTATAGACAAGGTATGTGTATAAAAACAATTATCAAAACAGTTTTTTCATTCACATTTACCACAAAAACCAAGGTATGAATACTGCCGTGTTCATGTTTTGTTTGGATTTACAGACTTCACCCTCCCTACACCTCTGATGAATATAACAGGAAACCTGTTCAATCACCATGCACTGCTAAATCATTCTAGCTATGTGTAGCAGTGTGATGTTGTTCCCCTAGATTACGCACCAAATTGCACACAAGGACCAATTCAAATAGGCCAGGTCAAGAGGGGATGTTAATAATTTGATAATAATAATAATAATTCAGTGTATTTTTTTATTTAATTACAGCTGCATAGCTAATGTTTTTATTTGGTGTACAAACACTTTTTCACACCAATATTGTACATACAWGTGATTGTAAAAGTTTMGTATATTTTGGTTTGGCCCATCGCGGGTTATCTGTATTCCCATACCKCTTTATCGTTCTCTTTTGKCTGACCCTCGGCTAGCAAGGTATGTTGTCCTTGGCTCCGAAACTGTTTAATATAAAACCGTCATAAGGTTATACAATGTACTGTTCTGCAACCATAAGTTTGTTATAGTGTGGACAGTGTAGGAATTTATGTTAACAAGTTTCACAGAGCTCACTGACTGGGGTATCTGTTGTAACTTGTGAGTACTTGTGACAGTGGTTGAGTGAGTGTCCATGTGCTCGCGCAGGTGCCGAGAGCTGACTGCGCCAAGGGTAACGTGTGTGTTGTCTCTTCGTGTGCAGGTATGTCTTTTATTTTTGTCAGAATTATGTTCTGTATAGTTTTTACTTGTATGGTGTGCAGGGAGTGTGTGCACGCAGCACCTGTTAATTCCTTTTGGCGCTCTTTTGCCTGACCCTCGGCTAGCAAGGTGCCCGAGAGCTGTGACTGCGCCAAGGGTAACATGTGTGTTGTCTCTTCGTGTGCAGGGCAAATAAAAAGATTTCAACGAGCAGACCATCAGTTGTGGCAGCGTCGTAATTAAAAATACACAACGCAGAATGAACCACGCTACATATGGATACAGAGAACATAACACATCAACATCAACACGCCAGAGGATAAACCCATTGGACTTGGGGCTCTGCTGGGAGTTTAGCTCATATTTGGATTTGTTTATTATGCTTTGCCACTGAAATCATAATAAACACTGACAACTAAAATATTGTATTATTGTTATGTGTATTATTAATAATAATAATAGGGGAGGGGATAGCTAAAAAAGGAACCCCAAAAGGTTCTTCAAAAGGTTCTTAGAGGATCCATTAAAAAGGGTTCTTCGAATAACTTATAGGGGTTCCCCCACATTTTCAATTTAAAGACACCCCAGGAACCTTTTATTTATAGAGTGTACATGAAAACTTAAGAGAAAAAGTACATTTTGTGTGCAATACTTCACCATGCACTGATTGTTATACAAAAAAAAAGTCAATTTCCACTGGTGGAAAAATGTGCATATTTTCTTTATGTGGATTCTACAGTAGCCTATTCATGTGAAAATCTGTCACCAATTGGATGGAAACCTAGCTATTGTCAGGTTCACAAAGCTCAGTCCTGTGATTATGGTGATTTTACCCATGATGATTATGAACAGCTAGCCAAGCATGGACACACACACACCATGCATTTTCTCTGGGTGAGATGCTGGCACTACTGGTGTCCAAATCTCATTTAGGATACCAGCATTCTGCACTAGTCTTGTTAGCCTCTGGGTGAGATGCTGGCACTACTGGTGTCCAAATCCCATTTAGGATACCAGCACTCTGCACTAGTCTTGTTAGCCTCTGGGTGAGATGCTGGCACTACTGGTGTCCAAATCCCATTTTAGGATACCAGCACACTGCACTAGTCTTGTTAGCCTCTGTGCCAAGCTGCCAACACAGGGACTGAGAGAGGCTCTGAGTGGCCAAATGTCGATCCACTCCCACACAATTGGCAAGCAGTACCATGTCTGATCTTCACTGTGAATTAGTGAGAGTAGGCACTCCCCTGGTGCCACCCCAACAACCCACCCCTCTTTGCCATGTGGCCCAGAGATTAGGGGGGCATAGTGATACCCCTCTCCCAGCTCAGCCATCTGTACAGTATTAAAACTCAATCAGCATTTGTGTTAAGTGATTGCCCAATTTAAGGCTAAGAGGCTCTTTGGATGTAAAAACAGGCAGACCGCCATATCATTATAAGACTGTAAGACTCTGGGCTGGCATGGGATGGGCAGCATGGGGTCTGCTGTTGGGCCGATCACTCACCAGGTCTCTCTGCCTGCTGTTGGGCCGATCTGCGTTCTGAGCCCATCGCTCGTAACTCACCACCTACATACAACCACAGAAAGAAACAATTTATTAATTCAATCAAGTTTTGGAACAAATAGATAGGGGAAAATATACATTTGTAAATTAGAAATAAATTGTATAAGCTCAAGGTACTGGACAAAATGAGGGACAGTTCTTTTTCCCAACCTGAGTTGGTGGGGTTGGTGACTTTTCATTCTTCTTTATGCTCGACTTACGTCCTCCTCTTCCCTTTTTGGTCTTGACATCGGTTCTGATCGAGGCTTTGGCCTGAATCTCAGTTCTGACCATGGGCTTGATCATCTCTGAACAACAGAATCACACCAGTCAGAAGTCTCTTTAAACTCCTAAACCCTGATAGGTAATGTTCCAATACAGCACTGTGATTGGGACTTTTGTTCTGAGATGTACTGTCTTGTATCCATTCATGATCACATTCAGTTTCAGTGCTATGCAGTGAAGTCTACCCTGTGTCTCATGTACTACACACTAATGCAATGCCCCCACCACAACCTCATATACTGTAGTACACTGACTAAATGACACATGCCCTGCGTTGACCCCAGTGTTTCTACACTAATATCCTGTTGGCACTTAATTAATCCAAGGCCTGACAGCCAAGTGTGTTAAGAAAAGATCCAGTCTGCGCAACACTCTCCGCAAGAGGGATTTGGGTGCTATGGGAATCTCTTCAGACACCACAGCTAGATCCCATGTGGTGGAGTGTCCAAATGAACGCAATAGATCAGCTTAACCTCAAAATCCCCAGACAATTTACCTTCATTTTGATTGTTCTTGATGTGGACTAAATCTAAATCTTCTTCTGGGGGGATTTTGGCTGGCAGCCAGAGAGCAGTATTGCAGACGGCAGAGGCTTGATCTGCAGGGAGAGAAATCAAAACCATGAAGGGGTTTATTTGGCTGACCAAGGTCAGGGCACACCACAGTGAAATCAAAATGGAGGCCCTAAGTACCACAGACAGCCAAGTAGGTAACTGTGACTGGCAATGAGAGTTTAAGCTGGGCTTTCCAATTTTCTTTTTTAATCTGTCCTCCCTCCCAAAAGTAATTGCTGTAGTAGACTCCTGGGACAAGTCCCAATGATCTTTTTACCTCATTCAGCA
Organism: Salvelinus sp. IW2-2015; assembly: GCF_002910315.2. NCBI lineage: Eukaryota > Metazoa > Chordata > Actinopteri > Salmoniformes > Salmonidae > Salvelinus > Salvelinus sp. IW2-2015. The sequence goes on from NC_036862.1 coordinate 31,525,352, forward strand.
CAAAAACATCCAGAGGTTTTGGTGCAATGCTCTCTTGGTAATGTAACTTCTTGTCTGTGCATTGCTCAGGTTTGACTATTTGGTTGTAATTGTATGTCCGGCTAATGCTAAACTGTTGATTGATCGTCTTTCAGATGTGACGTTAAGCGGGTGTCCTGACTCTCTGTGGTCACTACAGATCGTAAGAGTAGGGGTGTTAACCCCGGTGTCCTAGCTAAATTTCCAATCTGGCCACCTAATCATCCCCAGCTTCCAAAAGGCTCATTTCATCCCCCCTCCTCTCTCCTGTAACTATGCCCCATATCGTTGCTGTAAACGAGAATGTGTTCTCAGTCAATTTACCTGGTAAAATAAGGGTAAAATAAAAATCTATTTTTGCTCTTAGTGGTACAGTATATCATTAAGTATTGTAAAAAATCTGCATGGCTAGCACATTCTTTCTTTTTATTTATTTTATATTTAAAGTCTTTATATATATATATATATATATATATTTTATATTTCTCTCCAATTTCGTGGTATCCAATTGGTAGTTACAGTCTTGTCCCATCGCTGCAACTCCGTACACCTGGCGATCGTGTCAGCTTGCATTGCGCCCGGCCCGCCACAGGAGTCGCTATAGCGCGATGGGACAAGAACATCCCTGCCGGCCAAACCTTCCCCTAACCCGGGTGACGCTGGGCCAATTGTGCGCCATCCCATGGGTCTCCCTGTCGCGAACCAGGATCTGTAGTGGCACAGCTAGCACGGCGGTGCAGTGCCTTAGACCACTGCACCACTTTATTTATTTCACTAGGCAAGTCAATTAAGAACAAATTCTTATTTACAATGACGGCCTACCCCCGGCCAAACCCCGGACAATGCTGGGCCAATTGTGCGCCAACCTATGGGACTCCCAATCACGGCCGGATGTGATACAGCCTGAATTCGAACCAGGGACTGTAGTGACGCCGCTTGCACTGAAATGTACTGCTGCGCCACTCGGGAGTGCAGTACACCACACAAGCAGACCTTTATCATACATACCTAAAGTTCTGTTTTCTGATGCTGATTTGGATACATGTGTTCTGAAATTAAAGGACAGAAAAAAGTTCAGGATTAAGCCACAATCTGCCATTTCAACAGCCTGATTGACCCAAAGGGATACTGTACACTTAAGACAGCAAGTCCCAGGGATCTTTTCAGTAGATCTGACTACATTTTAAGTGGATATTGTTTTAATCCCCAGTCTAACCACAACACAATTGTATTAACAAAAGGATGTGAACCATATTGTGGTCTACTGCTACATATGTATTTAAAGAAATTCCTGGTATGTCTTCAAGTGAGAGAGAATCCCCATACAGTTCAATCATGTAAGTTGTAGTGTTTCAACATTTCTCTTTGTAGTTTATAGCTGTCTAACAAAAGAAAGTCATAGAGTTTGCTCTTAGGCACTGCTTGCGTAGCTTTTGAAGTGGGACATAATTTAGAAAAGCCAAAAGTGTTGACTGAGACTTGACTGAGAATTGTACTCAAATTAGCACAGAACCTTGCGCTCCCTGCTTTCTTGGCAACCAACATAAAAGGGGCTCCTCTTCATCTGATCACATAAGATTGGTTTGACAAGTGACACTGAAATGAAAATTACATTTTCCAGTGTGTAATTGATTTGGATTGTGATGTTCCTTCCTTCCCAATCTTTCGCTTTAGAGAGCATTGTATAAATAGACAGATGCTTGGGGGCTTACAGTGTGAAATCTACATAGGGGCAGAAAGTCAGGAAGCTTGGTAAAGAGCTGCGACTTAAAGTATTATCCCTTGGGAGGATAGAGCGCCTTTGGAGCCATTTTACTCTACTGACTAAGGCTGAACTCAGGGCTGCTGCACTTTCACTCTGCTTTTTATTATGGATACACTGCCCTGCACGCACACTCTGTCAATAGAGACAGATCAGAGCAAATGACATAAACTCACATTCTTTTCATTTTTTTGGTGTTGTTGGTCTGCATTTGGGAGATCTCCTGAAAGCAAAAGAGAACATTATCAATATTTGATTCTACATGCTTAAATGTGGAAGAGTTTGCCTATTGGCATGAAAAGGTTTGCATAAATATGACAAAACTATTGGTTGTGATGTCCATGCTAACTTAGAAGAACTGAATGGATTGGCGGCTAATGGTTATGACTTTAGGACCAGCAGTAAATTGATTGTTTTCATCATCATAATTTCATAATCAGCTTTATTGTTTCCGTCCAATCTGATCCTCTGGCAGACCACAAGTCTCAACTCCTGCGAGAACAGGTACCCCACAAGATTTAGCTCTGGTTTGTCCAGATAGCTAACTTATACCCATGACATGGCATTATATAAATTATAAACTATACAGTTGACAATTTCCTGTCATGAACGCGCTTATCAGTGAGTATGTTGGGGACACAGAGAAGAGGAGCTACAGCTTTTAACATTTGGTCTATTCAAGATCAAGAGCTTCATTCTAGAAAATTGACTTCCCAATGAAAACTCAATCTAAGGGTACAAAGTGTGTGTGCGCTTGTGCGTGTGTGTGTGTGTGTCTGTATGTGTGCGTGTGTGAATGCATGCATTTGCATAGGTATGTGCATGCGTTTGTGCACGAGTGTGCACAATGCATATGTATGTGTACTCACAATGGAAATGGATCGTCCCGAGCCACGCCACTTGGGGTTTTCATCCAGCAGCACGGCAAGGCTACAGGAGCGGCTGGAGGAACGGCTGGGGATGGTGTAGACCTGGGCATCACTGGAGTCCTGCACAGCCTCATACAGACTGTCCGTAGAACCCTCCTGGACAGACACACACACACACACACACACACACACACACACACACACACACAGAGTTAGTGACACAATCAGGGACAAACTGTAGACTGCGTGGAATTGGCATGCTGACTGCAGCAAAGCCCACCAGAGCTGTTGCCAGATAATTGAATGTTCATTTCTCTACTATAAGCCGCCTCCAACGTCGTTTTAGAGAATTATGCAGTACATCCAACCGCCTCACAACCGCAGACCACGTCTAACCACGCTAGCCTAGGACTTCCACATCCGGATTCTTCACCTGCGGGATTGTCTGAGACCAGCCACCCAGACAGCTGATGAAAATGTGGGTTTGCAGAAGCGAAGAATTTCTGCCCAAACTGTCAGAAACCGTCTCAGGGAAGCTCAACTGCGTGCTCGTCAACCTCACTTGACTGCAATTCGGCGTTGTAACCAGCTTCAGTGGGCAAATTCTCACCTTTGATTGCCACTGTCACGCTGGAGAAGTGTGCTCTTCACAGGTGAATCCCGTTTTCAACTCTACCAGGCAGATGTAGACAATGTGTATGGCATCATGTGGCAAGCAGTTTGCTGATGTCAACGTTGTGAACAGAGTGCCCATGGCGGCGGTGGGGTTAGGGTATGGCAGGCATAAACTAAGGACAAGGAACACAAATACATTTTATCAATGGCAATTTGAATGCACAGAGATAGCATGACAAGATCCTGAGGCCCATTGTTGTGCCATTCATCCGCCACCATCACCTCATATTTCAGCATGATAAGGCACGGCCCCATGTCGCAAGGATCTGTACACAATTCCTGGAATCTGAAAATGTCCCAGTTCTTCCATGGTCTGCATACTCAGACATGTCACCTGTTGAGCATGTTTGAGATGCTCTGGATCGATTTGTACGGCAGCGTGTTACGGTTACCGCCACTATCCAGCAACTTCCAGCCATTGAAGAGTGAGTTGACTGATTTCCTGAACTATAACTCAATAAAATCTATGAAATTGTTGCATGTTGTGTTTATATTTTAGTTCAGAAGACATAATTTCTCAGCAGCTCCTCTAGAACTGTCTTGATCCATTACATCTGGGCCACTACTGTGTATTACTATTTTGTAGTAGATCCTGATACACGTGGTGGTGAATAACAACAGAAACAACAACGCTGTTTGCAAATGTGAAGCAGCAATCACGCTTCTTCAACCTGATGACCTTGGATCAGTTCTGAGGACATGTCGGTCAATAATCCTGAACTGTGTTCAACATCCCCAACATCTGGCCAAGGAGAGGACTGTACTCCTCTAATACAGTTGTGCTTGTGATTATTTCCTTCTATAAATCTATGAAATCTCCTATATTTCGGTCATCTAAAAAAACACACGTCAAAGCTACTCTCTAGTGTAATAGTACTGTAATAACATCACTTAGTTGCTTCCATACACAATCACAGAAATGTACAGTACAAGACACAATTGCACTGCTTCCAAAGACTAAACTGAGATTTTATAGCACCATAACATTCATCAAAAGACGCTGAAGAAAAGCCCCACAGAAATCCTAGTCCGTTTCAGTCCCGCTGGACTCAAATCCACCACCAAATCAAGCCATGACTCTCCAGCGGCGTAGCACAGTTTCGCGGGGCCCCCCGCAAGTTTCGAGCAAGCCCCCCCCCATTTTGTTGGAATTTCTTTTGCCATGGTGAAGAGACAAAAATGTCAAGTTGTATAGCTAATCTCATGCTATTTTACACATTTTGCAGTGTGGCTGAGAAAAAATGTTGCCGTTTTAAAGCAAATTTTCTGTCGTAAAAATGATCAATTAACGCTCGCCCCCCCCACTTCTTGCGGGGGGGGGGGGCTTCGCTAGTGTGCCTCTCATGCCACTGTAATTTTAGGAACACATCAGCCCCTCTTCAACACACACGTCTGAGAGAGAGAGAAGCCCTACACTCTGAAGAGAAGTAAAAAAAGAGCCTTACCAGAGAGAAGCAGAAGAGGTTCATCTTTGTGGAGAGGAGAAACTATACCAGTCTCTTTCCCCTGGAGCTGGTGAGAGCAGTGTGGACTGGATTGAGATGTAGAGAGCGATGTGGACTGGACAGAGCTGTAGAGAGCGATGTGGACTGGATAGAGCTGTAGAGAGCGGTGTGGACTGGACAGAGCTGTAGAGAGCGATGTGGACTGGACAGAGCTGTAGAGAGCGGTGTGGACTGGACAGAGTTGTAGAGAGCGGTGTGGACTGGACAGAGCTGTAGAGAGCGGTGTGGACTGGACAGAGTTTGTAGAGAGCGGTGTGGACTGGACAGAGCTGTAGAAGAGGCGTGTGACTGGACAGAGCTGTAGAGAGCGGTGTGGACTGGATAGAGCTGTAGAGAGCGGTGTGGACTGGACAGAGCTGTAGAGAGCGGTGTGGACTTGATAGAGCTGTAGATAGCGGTGTGGACTGGATAGAGCTGTAGAGCGGTGTGAAGTCACTCCAACAGAAACACAACAGCCCTCCGCCAGTCGCTAGTCAAGGGCAGGCTGCCTGCCGTCTGCTCAGATTAATACCGCAATACCACACCCATCCCATAATCCAATAGGAGGGACCATTACTCCATTTGACCAAAGAGACCTCATTCACAAAAGAAGCCCCTCACTGGAGTACCAGAATAATAGATTAAGCCATGTGGTGGATAGAAAGTCAATGTTTCTGGGGCTATGCTTTCATAGGTTATTTCAGTGGATCACTAGTACTACTGAATGACGTGAACGGTGTTTTAGAGGTATTGAATTCATAATGGTGTGATGTTTTCCACTTTCAGCTTATGCATATTGCTGACGTATGTTCTTCTTTTAACAGGTCTGTTCGGGATGGATAGCTTTGTTCAGTATTTCAGAAGCACAGAGTCACTTCCTCTTTTGGTACCATTTCACAACCTTTATAATACTATTGAAAAGGCTTGAGCTCATTTGACTGTGCTGCTGCTCTTTGACCTCCACAACAGTTCAAATAGTGTCCTGAAATTGCATTTTTGTCCCACCCAGGTAAATAATTGGAATGTGACACAAAACAAGGCAACTGTGTGCTTTAGGACCATGCGGACGCCTCTGAGTGGTCGGGTAGGCTGTTTGGAGTGTTTTCCAACATTAAAAGAAAATATATAATAATAATAAAGTTATGTCCCCCCACTTCTAAAACCAAAGTTGCGCCCCTACAAATAGTGAAAACATTAGCTTTGTGATCAGCAATATTATCAGAAGTCTATTATTCATATGATTCACATTTGCAAACTAGCAATTTCCTATTTTCTGTAAACGATCAGAAATGTATTTTAAATAAATTGTACCTGGATAAGCCGATTCTCAATCAACTTCTGGGAAATCCTGGAAGCTCTTTGTTCAATTGGGTTTTGATGTTAATGTGATATGCACGCTACTTCCTTTTTCCCCTTCCGCTTGGGAAATGTAAATGGTATAATTAAAATAAAAAAATGTTGGTAAGCTGCCATTTCATAAATGCATTACTCTTATAAGCATTAATACTACAGTATTACCACAGTTGGCTATCCCACAACTCCATGAGGAAATACTACCTTGTATTAAAGCGCAATGGAAAGGGTGGTGACATTGTTGAATACTGCATAAAAGGAATAGTTGAAAATGTTATAAGATTCTTAGAAAAGTTTTTGGGGTATGAATTAGTGTTCAGAAAATACCAGTCAAGTGATCCTCTCTCTATCTATCTCTCTGCCTCTCTCTCTCCTCTCTCTCTCTCTCTCTCTCTCTCTCTCTCTCTCTCTCTCTCTCTCTCTCTCTCTCTCTCTCTGTCTCTCCATCTCCTCTCTCGTCTCTCCATCTCTCTCTCTCTCTCTCTGTCTCTCCATCCTCTCTCTCTCTCTTGCTCTCTCTCTCTCTCTCTCTCTCTCTCTCTCCTCTCTCTCTCTCTCTCTCTGTTCTCCATCTCTCTCGCTCTCTCTGTCTCTCTCACTCTCTCTCTCCTCCCCTTTTTATTCTTTCTTCAGGATTAAAGAAGTAGTCCATATCACATCTTAAGTTAAGTGTCTTTTAAGTGTATTTTCTGCACTGCTTTCATCTCTTTCCCCTTCACCTAACCTGAAATGAGCAGAGCATGTAGAAGCCTACATTACATGCTCTTCCACAGTTGGCCTGGGGATGTGGACTTCCCAAAATAGGAAACCAGTGGGGTGCATAATAATGTTATAGACCCTACTGTGATTCAGTATATAGGATGAGAGACCTAGACAGGCGAGACTGTAGTATGTACTCTTACATCACTGTACAATATCCTCACTTCACTCTCACCCTGGTCAAGCACTCTCCCTCCCAGACACCCACCACTCAACACAGCAGGGGGCCTTAACAACTGACAGCTTTTTTACCCAAGTCATTTTCTCCACCCTTAATGTGTATATTTATGTTGTGTATGGTGCATTTGGAAAGTATTCAGACCCCTTGACTTTTTCCACATTTTGTTACGTTACAGTCTTATTATAACATTTATTAAATCATTTTTCCGCGTTGGTGCACAGCGTTGGTGCACAGTTATTTTCAGGACTTTCCAGAGATGTTCGATCGGGTTCAAGTCCAGGCTCTGGCTGGGCCACTCAAGGACATTCACAGACTTTTCCCGAAGCCACTCCTGTATTGTCTTGGCTGTGTGCTTAGGGTCGTTGTCCTGTTGGAAGGTGAAACTTTGCCTAAGTCTGAGGTCCTGAGTGCTCTGGAGCAGGTTTTCATCAGGGATCTCTCTGTACTTTGCTCTGTTCATCTTTCTCTCGATCCTGACTGGTCTCCCAGTCCCTGCCACTGAAAAACATCCCAACGGCATGATGCTGCCACCACCATGCTTCACCGTAGGGATGGTGCTAGGCTTCCTCCAGACGTGACGCTTGGCATTCAGGCCAAAGGGTTCAAACTTGGTTTCATCAGATCAGATAATCTTGTTTTCATGGTCTGAGTCTTTAGGTGTCTTTTGGCAAACTCCAAGCGGGCTGTCATGCTTATTTTACTGAGGAGGGGCTTCCATCTGGCCATTATACCGTACAGGCCTTATTGATGGAGTGCTGCAGAGATGGTTGTCCATCTGGAAGGTTCTCCCATTTCCACAGAGGAACTCTGGAGCTCTGTCAGAGTGACCATCGGGTTCTTGGTCACCTCCCTGACCAAGACCCTTCTTCCCCGATTGCTCAGTTTGGCCGGGCGGCATGCTCTAGGAAAAGTCTTGGTGGTTCTAAACTTCTTCCATTTAAGAATTATGGAGGCCACTGTGTTCTTAGGGACCTTCAATGCTGCAGACATTTTTTGGTACCCGTCCCCTCGACACAATCCTGTCTCTGAGCTCATAGCTTGGTTTTTGCTCTGACATGCACTGTCAACTGTGGGAGCTTATATAGACAGGTGTGTGCCTTTCCAAATCATGTCCAATCAATTGAATTTACCGCAGGTGGACTCCAATCAAGTTGTAGAAACATCTCAAGGATGATCAAAGGAAACAGGATGCAGCTGAGCTCAATTTCGAAATCTCATAGCAAACAGTCTGAATACTTATGTAAATAAAGTATTTCTGTTTTTTATTTTTAATACATATGCAAACATTTCTAAAAACCTGTTTTCACTTTGTCATTATGGGGCACTGTGTGTAGACTGACGAGGAAAACATTTCATTTAATCAATTTTAGAATAAGGCTGTAACATAACAGAATGTGGAAAAAGTCAAGGGGTCTGAATCCTTTCTGAATGCACATATTGAGAGGTCTGTAGGTCTCAATATCTTCCCTGTTAAAATGAAGGTTGTGCTGATTCTGGTGACTTTTGTTCTTTACTGTAAGTTAGGCAACTGCATGGGTTTATCATAAAGCCTGCTTAATGACAGTGTCTCTTATGATTCAAAATAGATATTAAAACAATAATGGAAAGCTGTATACCAGGCCGCTAATTGTCTACATGTGATGTAGTTGTTGGATCATAATGGGAAAAGGAAACAAATAATTTAATTCATAAATTCATTTGTATAACATTTCGTTAATTTGGTTGAATGCCAAACATGACATTCATATCATAATGTATTGTTTTAATGCACAATGTCTAATCCATTTGAGTGCTGTTTCTGTAAACTGTAAATCAGTTCCTGCCTTTTCTGGGCAACTATAAATTGATAAAAGTGGTCTGTAAGATCAGAGAAAGCAAGGTTTTCTGGGATTACCTTTGCTCTTTTGTTCATGGGATGTGTGTTTTATACTGACCCCTTTATGAGGACTGAATGAAACACCCTTCACATGATGTGTAAAGGAGTGAAGGTTGTCTGTCTAACGCTCCAGGGTTATTTTTAACACCCACAAATCCTCAATCTCCAAATTTTGGAGCTCTAATGGAAAAGGAAATAATGGCTGGAAGATAAATACATATCTAGACGGGACCATTATTCCCCGTTTAATTAAGATGACCAGCCACAGACCACCCACTGGGCACGCACTGGCTGAATCAACATTGTTTCCATGTCATGTCAATGAAATTACGTTGAACCAACATGGAATAGACGTTGAATTGACGTCTTGACGTGTGCTGAGTGACGACATTTAAACATTTGCCTTATCTACAGTTATGCAGAATAAGATGATTTTATATGTATGAAGTCTTCCTCTTTTCTCCCTCAAAAACATACGCTTACTTCCATTTTCTTTGTTCTTAATCTCTCAAAAACAAAGCAAACTACACCGTGATCAAGCATACTTTTTTCATAGGGAGGGAGAGTGGAGTTGAGTTGCCAGGTGAGTCGTACAGGTTCTCCATAACTCCCCCTCATCGGAGGGATTTAGGTAATCCTGCCTGCCCAGATGCATACGGCTACAACAGGCAGGCATTGTCACTGTCTGGCGACCCACATCCCAGCAGGAGGCCATGAGCCAGCATGACCCACTCAGGAGCATCAGGAGAGAGAGGAGATTAGGAGAGGCTACACTAGCTGCCTGGCTGGGGCGCCTCTAAGTATTCATTTATAAAAGTGACACACCAGCATCACAGCTCAGGAATTGGAAATCCTCATTACTGTAAAACCTCCACATCTGTGAATATCATAGTTTAATGGCATTAATTCAAGCCATAGAAGGACAGCAGAAACAGATTAATCATTCAAAGGACTTGCTGTACCCCAAAGTATTGATAGATTTATAAGGTTTTGTTTTTGTTAAGATTATCACAAATAATAGCACTGCCTTTACTGATAACTTCTTTATTGAGAAAAAATGTACTTACTACGACTGTGATATGTGGTTGTCTCACCTAGCTATCTTAAGATGAATGCACTAACTGTACGTTAGATAAGTGTCTGCTAAATGGCTAAAATGTAAATGTAAGTAATTCAAAGGTTATAATGTATCCCCATATTCTAACGTATTTCCCCCACAACGTTCCACTGTATTTAAACAGAAGGTGAAAGTGTTTAGTCAGTGGCGATAGTTCTCTGTGGATCATGTCAGTTCTCACACAGTTCTCCCTGGCAACCTTTCCCTCCATCTCACATTGCCTTATAGTTGCATTTGGGTCCTTTTTAGGCAAGGCTGTTAGAACAACTTCTACATGCTTACCTATATTTAATTGAAGGGATCCAAATGGCCCTTTGAAACCAAACCACTTCACAGCACAACACGTGTTGACTTGCTTAGAACTGAGAACAGTGGTTTGTGGTAAACAGTGCCTTCTTCAGGTCAAATATAGTAAGGTTGGCATTGTGTGAGCTTCCTCCTCAATAATGCAAACTCTCTTGTTACCAATCAAGGTTATGTCCTCACCAGGGGAGAACTAATGACCCCTCTTATTGAAGCCATGGGAGTTCAAGGCCGACCCGGTACTTATTATTTCTCATTATAGTGAATGGAAAAATGTCAATCTTCACGGTCAATCTTCGTGTAAAAAAAAAATATTCTAAGACAATCATCATCAATAATTGCTTCTAATACACTAGATGAATGTCCTTGAACCGATTATTATAAGGATAATTTAGTTGTTAATGGCAGTCTGCACTACCACGGTCGGCCTTCAACTTGAGTCAATGAGAGGGGTCAGAGGCGGCAGCACTGAACTAGCCTGCAACGTCACTTCCTGAATGAGTTCAGACTGCGCGTGTTGTCTCCATGAGACGCCATCGTAACCGACATAGATTCAAAGCGCTATAGAGAGAAATATTAATGCCGTCTTTTTGTAGGCACCATCTGCCATGGTTTGTTGGACAAAGCTTATGAGGAAATTAATAGCATTTTGGGGGGGGGATAAACACTGAAAATAAGGTATGTGGTAAACACAGGCTTAGAAGATCTTATAGGTTTTGTTCTATGAGATAATCTTAATCAGCTAACGTCACTTTTTGTGAATTTTGAAAGATTTATGTCATTTAAAAAAGCACATAAAGGCTTCATAATTCATGAAGATCATATTATCTCATAGAACAAAATGTATAAGATCTCCCAAGCCTGTGTTTATCACATACCTTTTCAACGGTTATCTCGAAACCCTATTCTTTCCCCATAGGATGGTTGAACAAATTAGAGGTAACTAATTTCCGAATTTTAGGACTACAAACTGGCGAGCTCTATTAAATCTTCACATAGGAATAAATGGTGGCTTTGATGGCTTTGTCCATTCATATACAGCCATTGGTCCTCACCCCAAAAGTAGACGAGTCTACAGATATAGGATCTTAATTTGACCAGTTTCTCACAGCAGGAAAATAATCCTGCAGCAACAAGAAATGGGAATTATTGTGTGGATTATAATTCATTAAAATATTTGTTACTATAATTTTTGTTAGAGTAAATCAAGTATGAGATTTTAATGTGGTGATTATTTTTTGTGGGGGGTGGCACACGGGGTGGTCGGCGGAGCCGAGGAATGAGCCAGAGACCGTAAGGGAGCCGAAGGAGGAACTCGACGAAAGATTCCGGAGAGAGGTGGTGGTGATGAGAGTGCTGCAGAGTGGGCGTGCTGAGGAGCGTGACCGTCCGTGTCATGTGGTCTACAGTGTTCATCGTAGTCTGTTGCTCCAGGGTTGGCGGGCCTTCCAAGTCTTCGGTATGTTCGCTTTGTGTCCCTTCATTTTGTCCGTCACTTGTGTTGCGCTCTCTGAAGTTGTGTGTTTCGGTTGTTCTGTGTTACAATCTGTTTTGTGGCTTGTTCTTTATAGCGAAAGTGTTTCAGGTGGGATACCATTTGCCACGTTAGTCGGGGTGTGCAGCGTCTCTGCATCTCGTTTCGTGTTCGCTTCGTGCGAAGTGTGTCATGTGTTCGGTGTATTCAGATTTGTGCAGTTTTAGTCGCACCTTAGGTTCTTTCGTGCGCTGCCACAGCCCCAGTTACGTATTCTTGTTGCTAAGTCTCGCGCATGCTCCTACGTGTGGAGTTGTTGTCATCGTCCGGCTACTTATCTGTGCAAGTCTCTACTTGCCATCGTCAGGTCTCAGTGGCCTGCACATGGCTGAGCTTAGTCTGTGCTCTCTCTTGCTTACTCATCGTCATGTGTTGCGTACCTTCAATTGTTGCAGGTATTGTATTGTTTCCTGTTGCTGTCTGTGTTTCCCTCCTTTCCTTGATGCATGCCTGAAGTTTTGTGTACAGTACAGTGTCACGTGTGGTACGCTAGTTCCAGCATAAGCTTGAAGTGGTGCGCTCTTTCCTCAGTCAGTACGGGTGCTGTTGCTCTGTCTTCCCTGCATCGCGACCTTTGAAGTGCGTTGTTGTCCCCTAGTTGTCCGGTACACACTGCCGCCCGTCACGCTACAAGCAGCCTTCCTGCGACAGTTTCCCAGTCTGCAGTAGTTTCGGTCAGTCAGTTCCCGTAGAGCTGTTCGGCGACGGTTTTCCAGTCGCAGAGCTATTCCCGGTCGATCAGTTTTCCATTGTTCCAGGACTCCGGCGACAGATCCCTTAGTCAGTAGCTTCCGGGCGAGGTTACCAGTGGCCAGAGCTTCGGCGACAATTTCCAGTCCCAGAGCTTGGTCCAGTTGACAGTCCCCAGTCCAGAGCTTTCCGGCAACGATTCCCAGTCCAGAGTTCCGGCGACAGTTCACAGTCCAGAGTCCGGCGACGTTTCAACAGTCCGGAACCTCCAACGACGGTCTCACAGTCCGGAACCTCCAAAGACGGTCCACAGTCGGAACCTCCAACGACGGTCCACAGTCAGGAATCTCCAATGACGGTCCACAGTCCGGAACCTCCTGAGACGGTCCACAGTCCGGAACCTACTGAACGGTCCACAGTCCGGAACCTCTGCGCCGGTCAACGTTCCGGAACCTCCTGCGATGGTCCACGTCTGGAAACTTGCGAAGGTCACGGTCCGGAACCTCCAGCTCCAGGCAGGAGCCTACCTCTCCGCCGATGCTCAGTCCGAGCAGGCATCCAGTCCAGCTCCATGGCATGGAGCCCTTCTCTGCGACGATGCCCAGTCCAGGCACGGGCCAGTCTCGCTCCATGGCGGAGCCTTCTCTGCACCATGTCCAGTCCAGGCACGGTGGTCCAGTCCGTTCCAAGGCGGAGTCTTCCTTACAGCCGGTGCCCAGTCCAGGCACGGCATCCGGTCCCGCTCCATGGCAGGAGCTTCTCTGCGCGATGTCCCAGTCCAGGCACGGAGTCCAGTCCCCGCTCCATGGCAGGAGCTTCCTCTGCGCCGGTGCCCGCCAGGCCGCGGGTCATCACTTGCCGGCTCATGGCCTGTACTTCTCGGCGCCGGTGCCCAGTCCGGGTGCAGCGTACAACCCAGCTCATGGCCGGACCCGTGGTCTGGGCGGGGAAAGTCCCGCACCAGAGCCGCCACCGACACTAGACGCCCACGGACTCCCCTATGAGTCAGGTTTTGCGGCTGGAGTCCGCACCTTTGGGGTGGGGGGGGGGGGGGGGGTACTGTCACGCCTGACAATAGAGAGCCTTTTTATTCTCTATTTTGGTTAGGTCGGGGTGTGACTAGGGTGGGTGATCTAGTGCATTTATTTCTATGTTGGCCTGGTATGGTTCCCAATCAGAGTCAGCTGTTTTATCGTTGTCTCTGATTGGGGATCATATTTAGGCAGCCATTTCCCCACTGGTTTTTGTGGGATCTTGTTTCTGTGTAGTTGCCTGTGAGCACTGCTTGAGCTTCACGTTTCGTTTGCGTTTATTGTTTCCTTTATTAAACATGTGGAACCCAAATCACGCTGCACGTTGGTCTGAGTATATTTCCAGTTCGTACGACGAGCGTGACAATTGCCATTTATTGAAAGGTTGGTTTATCCTACAATTGTCAATGGCAAGTTATGTATCTCTAGATTTGATTTATTATAAGATTAAGGGTATACTGGGCAACTTTCATAAGTTCTGGATGCCTTATATGGAATACAGTACAACTAAAGGAGTCTGTGTTGAAAACATGCCCACGTCAGAGGAGATACCTATTTTGGAAATCCCTAGCTGCTAGGCTGCTCAGTCCTGGTCCTGGGGGCCATCCTGTGTGTTGTCACTCTGACCTTGGCCTAGGATTAGCTGTTTCTGTGTGTTGATGTATATTTGTGGTGTATGTGTTTTATGTTGTTGGATTTTTTGTTTTCAAACCTTTCCCTTGGTAATTAAACAAATTAGGTGTGAATTGGGAAGGAAATTGTGTTGGGACAGAGCAGATTTATAGACTAGACTGTTGGGGGTCGGGAGTGCAGGAGGCTCGGGCTGGCTGGTCGGTCTGTCTGAAATTTGATATAGAGGATGTCTTACTAAGAGAGAATAAAGTGTTGTATCTTCAAAAATTCACCTCACCTCTGTCATAGACTGGTCTTCCCTGTTTCACATCTGCTCCTGCAACGCCCTCTACTGCTCATCCTGTGTCTTCTTGACCTGCCGCCACTCCTCCAGTACTCTCTCTCTCTCTCTCCGTCTCTCACTCTTTGTGTGTGTGTGATTGTGTGGGTGGGGACAGATGTGCTGGAGTCAGAGCAGATCCCCACCAGCTGCAACCTGTTCCATAATCAAGACCTCTACAAACACTCAGCCCTGCCACTTTCACGCTGCCAGATCGTAATCTCTGCTCAGTCAGTCTAACTGCCTCGCCGTTTGTTACTATTCAGATCCTGTTATCCTGTTGTGCCTGTTTTCCTTGCCTGACGCTGTTTTCCTCTCCGCTACAGTTCTGCCCGCTCTGACTCTGGTCCCTGTTTCCAGTCCCACGTCTCGTTTTCCTGCTACTCTGTCCTGGATTCCACACTCTACTTTGCCCTTGGAATCCCCTCCAGACCTGCTTACCCTGTCTCAACCCCTCTAGCTCCAGCCTCAGCCTCCGCACCTGGTTTCCAGCAACCCGCCCGAGCTTCCCCTGACCTGCACTCCATCTCCCCCCTGTGTTTCAATAAATACCTTGGTTACTTCATCCCAGTCTGAGTCTGCTCTTGGGTTCCCCTGTTCCACTCCGCGTAACACCCTGGCTGCCTGAACCTGCTGAGACCCCTGTCACCATCTGATCCTCCTAAAATGAGGCATGACAAAGAATGACCTTGATGTACATTTATACATTATATTATCCAAGAATAGAATCTATGGTTCAATAATTGAAATGACCATTATTCCCAGATCCCAGACTGTAGATTTAATCTGCTGTCCTGTAGCTACTGTAGATCTACCCATCAACTCAAGATGGAGCTTTGTATCAGTCACTGATATTGTTAATATACTGCAAAATTCACCTGAGCTCCGTAGACTGGTCTTCCCTGGCTGTCTGACCCTGCAGGGACACCTGTCACCATCTGATCCTGCTAAGACATGATGAGCATAGTGTTGTGTACTGAATGCACTAAAGGGCTGCGGGTCCGACAGAGATCATTGCAGCGCGGTAGTCATTTTTCATGCTGTGGGAGGGTGCTGTTGGTCAGACAGAAGACTTTGGGATGAAAATATTTTTGTTGTCCTATAGATTATTTGGAGACGGTCCTCTTTCTGCTTTGTATGCATAAATCTACATATTGTATTAAAATCACATATTTTTTCGCATTATTCACACACTCAGAATTCACTGCTTCATCTTCAGTACTTCTCCTAGTTTGGCGTGCGAGTTCAAGTGCGCCTAGTATGTGTGGTCCCATTGAAATAGAGTAGGCTGCCTACATGGGCGGAGAATCACGTTGCAGTTAACTTGAACATGAAATTAACTTAAATATGATTAGACTGTAGTTTACTACAGTGTCTGTAAATAAATATTGATAATGGAAAGAAGTGGAGGGCGTGCAACCAAAGCGAGTCGAAGTACAATCAAAATATGGAATCATCAATAAAAAAGAAAATGGCACAATGCGCACATAGCTTAGGCTACTAACATTTTCAATAAGTATTGATTAATCTCTGCCTGCAAATCGTCCTCCTAAAAGGTAGGCTATATCCTATAGGCCTATGCAAAACGTGGCAAGTGTTGCAGTCATCATTCTTGCTGCTTCCAGTTCAGTAGCCATACCTGCGAGATCAGGTGCGCATGTGGTATCAATTAAATAGAGTAGGCTATAGCCTATGCACAGGAGGTTGGTGGCATCTTAATTGGGGAGGACGGGTTTGTGGTAATGACTGGAGCAAAATAAGTGGAATGGTATCAAATACATTAAACACATGGTTTCTATTTGTTTGATGCCATTCCAATTGCACCGTTCCAGCCATTATTATGAGCCATCCTCCCCTCAGCAGTCTCCACTGAGCCTATGCATGGGCGGAGAAGCACGTGGCCGTTATCTTTCCAAGGAAATATACTTCCTAAATAGGCCTATGATTAGGCTATAGTTTACTACATTGCCTAGAAACAGGCCTAAATATTGATCATCCATATTTCTCAGTCTGAAAATCTTCCCACTCCGAAAAGGTAGGCTATAAAAAGTCTCTCGAGCTCTGCTCTCTTCAAACTACATCTAGCATATTGGCTGATATAGCCCAGTAATTCAATGTAAGGGCCATGTGAGAATCTCTGGTAAGTTAAAACCTATTTCTTAAGTTATTTTTGCACACTTGATATTGCCTATAGGGTGCAAATTTGCTGGCACCATGGCTGGCAAATGAGTTGCGTCACATACACCTAAAATAACTTCGGTTGGGTTTGGGACCAGTTCTTGCGGTAGCTGGTGGGAGTCGGACAGAAGTCCAGTGGGTGCAGGTGGGAGAGGGATGAAGAAATTAGTCCTATGCAGAAGTCTACTGTGCACCATGACAGTGAAGCCTGTAATGTTAGAGCTGTTTATTACTGTGTCAGTGTGAAAAGTAAGGAATTAGCTAGGGAAACTGACAGATCAATAACGTTACATAGCCATACTGACTAATACTACTCACATTTCACTGAAAAATCATCAGAATATCAATCTTCAATCGTTTGGCAGATGGTTTCATCGTTTGATTCAGGTTTAGTGTGATTGAGGCAAAATAATAGCTAACGTTGGTCAACTTTTGGCCAGGTCTCTCTCGAATGATAAATCAACTGGCGAAAGCTAGCCAAGTTGATTTACTTCTGAAACAGGGCAAAACAAAGGCTACAAAACATGTCCATGCAAACAACAGCTGTTAGATAGCGATATGAGCTGGCTATTATTACTATCTCACAGATAACTACAGGCTAGAGCTGACCTGGCTGTGGTAGCTACTAGCTAGCATAGCTTATTAATTCACCTCAGTCGAGAGCTAATGAAACATTAGCTAACGTTACATGTCAGTTAAAATAATAGCTCAGCATTACAAATAAACACTCATTTATTTTTTTCAGTTAAGATAAACAGCCGTTACCTTGCCAACTACATCAGTCAAAACCAAACCTTGGTTTGGTTTTACAACTCTGTAAAAGAGCGTAACACATACACACTGAACTATGCTCAACTCTCCCGTGCGGGTCCAGCCATCCTAGTCCTAAAGCACACCGTTGTCGCTTTTTGTATCACATTGCAATGATGAAACTGGGGGGGACAAAAATGCAATTTCGGAATGTAGGGGGGACATGACACCTCCGTCCCCAGTGAAAGTCGCGCCCCTGATTATCTGCCTCAAAAATAAGCTATTGCAACAGTGACCAGGCAGCAAATAGGCAAAGTGGATCTGTGATATACTATATTGTGACTTCTGTTCATGTGGCCATCATAAAGAAGTGCAGTCATCTCAGAAAAGACACCCCTCCCTGTCTGACCTGCTCAGCAAGGTGTGTCCAAGCTCCAATACCACTTATTCATCCCACGTGGTGCATTTGTGGGAGGCAGTACAGGGAGGCCGTACAGGCGTGTCTCTCTGTGTGTTTCTGCATGAGTATTTACTCTGTTATTGGCTCGCTCTCTCTTACTCTCTCTCTCTCAGTGCTTGTTTCTTAGTGAGAATGTTTACACAGTAATCTCCTGCTGATCCTGTCTGATGGGTGAGGTGCCGTTGCACAGGCAGAGCAGCTTAGGTAGCCGGAGAACACAGAGCTGAGAAGGACAGAAGAGAACATCAACAAGAGATATACTGTTTTCCACCAGATAATGACATTAACAAAAATAAAAAGGAAGGAGGAACACAGGAAATAATGGATTTTGAGAGAAGAGCAAAGCAAATGCTCCAGAATGTGGAATGACCCAGTAGACACTCCGTACTGGTGAGAATAGATGGACCWGGGGTTCTAATGTGGCTCTGGAACACACAGGAAGTCGCTCTTTTCTTCAGCATCACATTGTATGTGTGCCACCTAGGTATGTATCCTATCCATACATGGAAACACTTCTGTGAGCATGTATCCATATATGGACATACTGATTTGTATGTGTTTAAATGTGAGTGCTTGTGTGTTTAAGGGCATGCCTATGTTTGCCTCAGAGTGTATGGTATATGCCAAGCAATTTCAGAAGAAACTTTCTTCTGGTATCGGTTGACTAACTGTGAGTGTTTCCCAACTTTTGCTCTGATGTGGTTTGTACCGGTGAAACAGAATGATAGTGCACTTAGACACACAGTGGTTTGTTAATTCCACAAAACCTGGATAGGGCGTGATGGTTTCAAGGCATACCTCTGGCAGCCATAATGTTTCTCTGTCATTCTTTGCATGCTTCAACAAAATTCTTTGTGCATGCTTCATCTTGTGTGCACACACCTTTAGTTGTACTGGTGTGTCTGAGTCAGTAATTCACATTGATTGAAACACATCTTACATGAGAAAACAACTGAAAGCAGGTGGCTAAGAGGGCAATTCAAAACCAATCAATCAATCAAATGTATTTATAAAACCCTTTTTAAATCAGCACGTCACAAAGTGCTTATTCTGAAACCCAGCCTAAAACCCAAAAGAGCAAACAATGCAGATTTAGAAGCACGGTGGCTAGGAAAAACTCCCTAGAAAGGCAGGGAGAAACCTAGAAAGGAACCAGGCTCTGAGGGGTGGCCTGTCCTCTTCTGGTTGTGCCCGGTGGAGATTATAAGAGTACATAGCCATTTAGGCCAGATCGTTCTTCAAGATGTTCCAACGTTCATAGATGACCAGAAGGGTCAAATAATAATCACAGTGGTTATAGAGGGTGCAACAGGTCAGCACCTCAGGAGTAAATATCAGTTGGCTTTTTATAGCCGAGCATTCAAAGTTTGAAACAGCAGGTGAGGGGGGGTGGGGGGAGAGACAGAGAGAGAACGAGAGAGAGTCGAAACAGCAGGTCCGGGACAAGGTAGCACATCAGGTAAACAGGTCTTGGGACTGACGCATTGCCACAATCATACCCTGGATCTAGTTTTGTGTAATAAATATTGCGGATCTAAATGTTTTTCCTCATAATCCTGGACTATCGGACCACCATTTTATTACATTTGCAATCGCAACAAATAATTTGCTAAAACCCCAACCAAGGATTATCAAAACACGTGCTATAAATTCTCGGACAACCCAAAGATTCTTAGATACCCTTCCAGACTGCCCACACCTACCTAAGGACTCCGGAGTACAAAAATCAATTAACCACCTAACCAAGGATCTAAACCCCAGATGCAGTCGCACCGCTAAAAACAAAAACATTTGTCACAAGAAACTAGCTCCCTGGATTACAGAAAATACCCAAGCCCTGAAGCAAGCTTCCAGAAAATTGGAACGGAAATGGCGCTCCACCAAATTGGAAGTTTTCCGACTAGCTACACGGACAAGTTCCTGCCTGGTTTAGATCTTATCTGTAGGAAAGACATCAGTTTGTCTCTGTGGATGGTTTTAGGACCACTATTCTTTTCACAGTGTATAAAATATTAGGAACACCTTTCTAATATTGAGTTTTGCCCTCAGAACAGCTTAAATTCTTCAGTGCCTGTACTCTAAAAGGTGTCAAAAGCATTCCACAGGGATGCTGGCCCATGTTGACTCCAATGATTCCCACAGTTGTGTCAAGTTCACTGAATGTCCTTTGGGTGGTGGACCATTCTTGATACACACGGGAAACTGTTCAGCATGAAAAACCCAGCAGCGTGGCAGTTCTTGACACATTCAAACCGGTGCGCCAGGCTCCTACTAGCATACCCCGTTCAAAGGCACTTAAATCTTTTGTCTTTCCCATTCACCCTCTGAATGACACACATACACAATGTCTCAATTATCTCAAGGCTTAAAAATCCTTCTTTAACCTGTAACCTCCCCTCCAATTACACTGATTGAAGTGGATTTAACAAGTGACATCAATAAGGGATCATAGCTTTCACCTGGATTCACCTGGTCAGTCTATGTCATGGAAAGAGTAGGTGTTGCTAATGTTTTGTACACGCAATGTATACTCTACCTCTTGGGTATGTCATTCGGAAACTCAATGTAAACTTTCACTGCTATGCAGACGACACACAGCTGTACATTTCGATGAAACTTGGTGAAGCCCCAAAATTGCCTAGCCTCGAAGCCTGCGTTTCAGACTAAAGGAAGTGGATGGCAGCAAATGTTTTACTTTTAAACTTGGACAAAACAAGATGCTAGTTCAAGGAAACAAAGAAATCTTCTGTTTGATCTAACAATTTATCTTGATGGTTATACAGTCGCCTCAAATAAAACTTTGAAGGACCTCAACGTTACTCTGGACCTTATATTTAAAGAGCAGCTTTTTTCCTGGAGTGATGAACCACCCTTGCTGTGTCTGCCTGGCTGGCTCCCCTCTCTCCACTGGGATTATCTGCCTCTGACCATATTACGGGGGCTTAGTCACTGGCTTGATAATGCTCTCCCATGCCGTCTAGAGGAGGGGTGAATCATGTCGTGCCATGTTTTTTTCTCTCTTGAATGGGTTGAGTCACTGGCATGATCTTCCTGTCCGGTTTTGCGCCCCCTTCGGGCGTGCGATGGGTGAGATCAGAAATGCCTTATTTACATAAGTATTCAGACCCTTTGCTATGAGACTCGAAATTGAGCTCAGGTGCATCCTGTTTCCATTGATCATCCTTGAGATGTTTCTACAACTTGATTGGAGTCCACCTATGGAAAATTCAATTGATTGGACATGATTTGGAAAGGCACACACCTGTCCATATAAGGTCCCACAGTTGACAGGGCATGTCAGAGCCATGAGGAAGCCATGAGGATGAATTAATTGTTATGCGACAGGATTGTGTCGAGGCAGAGGTCTGGGGAAGGGTACCAAAAATGTCTGCACCATTGAAGGTCCCCAAGAACACCTTCATCATTCTTAAATGGAAGAAGTTTGGAATCACCAAGACTCTTCCTAGAGTTGGCCGCCCGGCCAAACTGAGCAATCGGGGAGAAGGATCTTGGTCAGGGAGATGACGAAGATCCCGATGGTCACTCTGACAGAGCTCTAGAGTTCCTCTGTGGAGATAGGAGAACCTTCCAGAAGGACAACCATCTCTGCAACACTTCATCAATCAGATCATTACGGTAGAGTGACCATACGGAAGCCACACCTCAGTAAAAGGCACATGACAGCCCACTTGGAGTTTGCCAAAAGGCACCTAAAGACTCTCAGACCATGAGAAACAAGATTCTCTGGTCTGATGAAACCAAGTTTGAACTCTTTGGCCTGAATGCCAAGCGTCACGTCTGGAGGAAACCTGGCACCATCCCTACAGTGAAGCATGGTGGTGGCAGCATCATGCTCTGGGGAAGTTTTTCAGCGGCAGGGACTGGTAGGCCAGTCAGGATTGAGGCAAAGATGAAAACCTGCTCCAGAGCACTCAGGACCTCAGAATGGGCCAAGGTTAACTTTCCAACAGGACAACGACCCTAAGCACAGTGGCTTCGGGACAAGTCTCTAAATGTCCTTGAGTGGGCCAGCCAGAGCCCGGACTTGAACCCGATCGAACATCTCTGAAGAGACCTGAAAATAGCTTTGCAGCAACGCTCCCCATCCAACCAGACCGAGCTTGAGAGGATCTGCAGATAAGAATGGGAGAAACTTCCCAAATACAGGTGTGCCAAGCTTGTAGTGTCATACCCATGAACACTTGAGGCTGCATTCAAATCAAATCAAATCTTATTTGTCACATGCGCCGAATACAACAGATGTAGACCTTACAGTGAAATGCTTACTTACAAGCCCCTAACCAACAATGCAGTTTCCCAAAAAATATTTATAAGAATGAGAGATAGAAGTAAAAAGTAATTAAAGAGCAGCAGTAAAATAACAATAGCGAGACTATATACACGGGGTACCGATACAGAGTCAATGTGTGGGTGCACCGGTTAGTTGAGGTAGTACAGTGGGGAGAACAAGTATTTGATACACTGCCGATTTTGCAAGTTTTCCTACTTACAAAGCATGTAGAGGTCTGTAATTTTTTATCATAGGTACACTTCAACTGTGAGAGACGGAATCTAAAACAAAAATCCAGAAAATCACATTGTATAATTTTTAAGTAATTAATTAGCATTTTATTGCATGACATAAGTATTTGATCACCTACCAACCAGTAAGAATTCCGGCTCTCACAGACCTGTTAGTTTTTCTTTAAGAAGCCCTCCTGTTCTCCACTCATTACCTGTATTAACTGCACCTGTTTGAACTCGTTACCTGTATAAAAGACACCTGTCCACACACTCAATCAAACAGACGCCAACTCTCCACAATGGCCAAGACCAGAGAGCTGTGTAAGGACATCAGGGATAAAATTGTAGACCTGCACAAGGCTGGGATGGGCTACAGGACAATAGGCAAGCAGCTTGGTGAGAAGGCAACAACTGTTGGCGCAATTATTAGAAAATGGAAGAAGTTCAAGATGACGGTCAATCACCCTCGGTCTGGGGCTCCATGCAAGATCTCACCTCGTGGGGCATCAATGATCATGAGGAAGGTGAGGATCAGCCCAGAACTACACGGCAGGACCTGCTCAATGACCTGAAGAGAGCTGGGACCACAGTCTCAAAGAAAACCATTAGTAACACACTACGCCGTCATGGATTAAAATCCTGCAGTGCACGCAAGGACCCCTGCTCAAGCCAGCGCATGTCCAGGCCCGTCTGAAGTTTGCCAATGACCATCTGGATGATCCAGAGGAGGAATGGGA
>NC_036862.1:31552068-31604336 GCF_002910315.2 Salvelinus sp. IW2-2015
GTAACACACTACGCCGTCATGGATTAAAATCCTGCAGCGCACGCAAGGTCCCCCTGCTCAAGCCAGCGCATGTCCAGGCCCGTCTGAAGTTTGCCAATGACCATCTGGATGATCCAGAAGGAGAATGGGAGAAGGTCATGTGGTCTGATGAGACAAAAATAGAGCTTTTTGCTCTAAACTCCACTCGCCGTGTTTGGAGGAATAGAAGGATGAGTACAACCCCAAGAACACCATCCCAACCGTGAAGCATGGAGGTGGAAACATCATTCTTTGGGGATGCTTTTCTGCAAAGGGGACAGGACGACTGCACCGTATTGAGGGGAGGATGGACGGGGCCATGTATCGCGAGATCTTGACCAACAACCTCCTTCCCTCAGTAAGAGCATTGAAGATGGGTCGTGGCTGGGTCTTCCAGCATGACAACGACCCGAAACACACAGCCAGGCAACTAAGGAGTGGCTCCGTAAGAAGCATCTCAAGGTCTGGAGTGCCTAGCCAGTCTCCAGACCTGAACCCAATAGAAAATCTTGGAGGGAGCCGAAAGTCGTATTGCCCAGCGACAGCCCCGAAACCTGAAGGATCTGGAGAAGGTCTGTATGGAGGAGTGGCCAAAATCCCTGCTGCAGTGTGTGCAAACCTGGTCAAGAACTACAGGAAACGTATGATCTCTGTAATTACAAACTAAGGTTTCTGTACCAAATATTAAGTTCTGCTTTTCTGATGTATCAAATACTTATGTCATGCAATAAAATGCAAATTAATTACTTAAAAATCATACAATGTGATTTTCTGGATTTTTGTTTTAGATTCCTTCTCTCACAGTTGAAGTGTACCTATGATAAAAATTACAGACCTCTACATGCTTTGTAAGTAGGAAAACCTGCAAAATCGGCAGTGTATCAAATACTTGTTCTCCCCACTGTATATATATATTTATATATGTATATATATTCTGGACTCTGACATTGCTCGTTCTGATATGTCTTAATTTCTTTCTTTTTACGTTTTGGATTATGTGTGTATTGTTTTGCATTGCTAGATATTACTGCACTGCTGGAGCTTGAAACACAAGCATTTCGCTGCACCTGCGATAACATCTTCAAATCTGTGTACGTGACCAATAAACTTTGATTTGAGATGAAGCGACGCGCTAGAATCACATGCCAATGTGTCATCTCAAAGTAATTTGATGGCAGCAAACCCATCATACAGTATAAAAACATGTTATGTAAATGTCTGTGAACTGAAAACGTTCTGTCTTTTGTGGAGAGGTTGAATATTAACTGGTGGTTATGTAAGGGAGTAGGGTAAAGGGGGGTATTTCTTCTGTCAGAACTGAGTGGCCAATTGGGCTCTAAAAAATAAAAAACTGAAGTCAGTTGATCCATTGCTCATAAAAAAGGCAAGTGGGAAGTTAGAAAATTACTATGGTGATAACATGTCAATAACACATCAGTGTGTGGGTAATAATATGTTGACTTATATGAATCTAAAATACATGTCAGATATATCAACTTCTCTTTATCTGTCATACGTTAAAATACACTGTTCCTCTCTCTTTCCCTTCCTCCCTCCACTATGTCCTTCCTCCGGCAGCTGGAGCCATCTCAATACGGTCTCCTCAGCAGAGTCTGACCAGGCCTGTCCAACAGGATGTGTTGTTCTCTGTGGACATCTCCTGTGTTGGGATTCCCACAGTACAGTGGACCTTTATGTCTGGCAGGGTGAGCAGAGACATTGGGGCGTGGCAACCTGGGGGGTATACCAATGTGTCAGAGGACTACATGGACAGAATCCTCACGTACACTAATGGATCTATGGGACTTTCAGACCTACGTATTCAGGACACTGGCTTCTACGTGATCACGGTGACTGAACTGTCCGGGAGCAGCAAAGATGCAGGATTTGTCTTGAATGTGGAAGGTGAGTGAATGGTGGGTGCAGGCCTATATCACAATGTGGCATTTTGCTTTAGGCTACAGTGTTAGTGTTTCATCATAGTTGACATTTACAAGAACCCCTTTATGGAACTGTTTTCCTCTCAGTCCTGGAGGCAGTTTCTGCAGTGGCCTTATGGTGTTATTGAACAGTATCTATCTTTATGAGTAGTTCAGTACAAGTGACCTTCATTGAACTCTACCATTATGAGTAAGCTAGTTAGTGGAAGTGAGAATGAACATGGTGTGTTCTCCCTCCCTGTGTTGTAGAGGTTCTGTATGAGGACCTCCAGTACCTAGCAGTGTTTGCTGTAGTGCTGGCCTCCCTGGCAGGCTTCCTCATGGTCTCCATGTGGCTCATGGACAAAGCCTACAGCCAGATCAATGCATGGAGACAGAGGAGGCAGATGCCAGGTAAATACTTTTAGAATGATTTTGGTAATATAAATAATTAGTAATTCAATGACAAGTTTGATTGTTCTTGTGTGTACGTGGTTCATTGAATTTCTCATTTTCTGTATTATCTCCAGAGAATGATGTAACTGAGCTGCAACCTCTCTGATATGAAGATCTGAGAAAGCCAGATGGGACTGCCCAACAACCAATATGAGCTATAATGAAAGACTCATTTTATAAATCAATGAAAGCATCCACAGAGTGTAAATGTCACCAAGTTACTGATTCCAGGAACAGATGAAGGATTATCAACCTACGTGCCTCAAGACAAGCTGCATGTATTATTTTACTGTACATAAACTGTATACACAACAACTGATATTAGTCCACACGATTTTATGTAAGGAAACACACTGACAAGTGGAAACAAAATATATTTTTGTTTTCACAGCTGAGGTTTTCAGTTTCTTTTTCTGTAACATTTAAAATATACAGTTGAGGTCGGAAGTTTACATACACTTAGGTTGGAGTCATTAAAACTCGTTTTTCAACCACTCCGCAAATTTCTTGTTAACAAACTATAGTTTTGGAAAGTCGGCTAGGACATCTACCTTGTGCATAACACAAGTCATTTTTCCAAAAATTGTTTACAGACATATTATTTCACTGTATCGCAATTCCAGTGGGTCAGAAGTTTACTTACACTAAGTTGACTGTGCCTTTAAACAGCTTGGAAAATTCCAGAAAATGATGTCATGGCTTTAGAAGCTTCTGATAGGCTAATTGACATCATTTGAGTCAATTGGAGGTGTACCTGTGGATGTATTTCAAGGCCTACCTTCAAACTCAATGCCTCTTTGCTTGACATCATGGGAAAATCAAATGAAATCAGCCAAGAACTCAGATTTTTTTTTTTTTTTTGACCTCCACAAGTCTGGTATATATTAATAATAATAATACATTGGCACAGGTAAGTCAAATGTCCAAGCAAATCCACAAACATCAATGCATGATTTCCACAAAAGTGGATCAAGTTAGGATCAAGTTAGGATTCAGCCCATATTCAGCCCAAAAAATCTGAGATAGCTAGAGAGTGTGATAGTGGCCGGACCTAAGGACAGGGGGTGAGGGCTGCCATCAGAAGATCCATCTTGTAGACAAAGTTGCGTCCCTCCATCTTGCTCCAGTGGACCTCTTTGTAGGGCCCTCGCAGGTGGTTCCACTTCCCATCCTGGATGACGTCAGACTTGGGCAGCTCCTTGTTCTGGCTGCGTGGGAACTGGACCAGGAGCTTACAGCCACTCTCTGGACCACTACGCACTGGAAAAGATACAACACATTCATTTGGACAAATATTAGCATTATCTTAAGTTTCAGTCATTCAGATCATCACATTCGTTTTCAGACTAAATGAGCTGTTTAAGGTGCATGACGGTCAATATGCCAGTGATTGATTGAAGGACGGTACCTGAGATTGCGTATTCCCTGTTGGAGGAGGCAATGGAGATGGCCGAGGCTCTTCCGATGCTCTCCACAGAGCCGAGGCCCAAATGGTTACTGAAGCTCAGAACATGCCAACTCATCACTTCAGCCAACTGCTGTACCGCATGGACCTGCTGCTGAGACATCTGCAGTACCAGGGTACAGGGGGGCACTGTTACTCACTAGTTCAGACAGGAAGCTAGATCAATACTTTGAAATAGATTTGAATAAAAGTTTCCCTGGAGCAATAGGACGTGAAGAACTACAGCAGGTCTAGCAAATGCATCTAGTCATGCATTTTAGAACATACAGCAAGCATTTTAGGTGGCTTCTAGCTATACTTGACTGTAATACAGAGTACATAAACAGCAGGTGGTGATGTGAGAGCAGTCACTCTGTCCCCTGACCTGGGAGAGGAGGAAGTCCTGCAGCTCCGGTTCCTGGTGAGAGAGGGTGATGACACTGTGCACCACTCAGATCTGCTCAACCCCTGTTCAGCTGCAGCTGGATAGACTTGCACACACGCACAGAAGGTCATGGAACATTCTTTCTCCATGGTCAAAGTTTTATCTAGACAAGACCTTTACCGAACATTGACAAAGCTGAATAATTACCAAATTAAATTGTTGGTAATTCATTAAGGGGAAACCTCTTCTTCTGTTGTTCGAACACGGAACCTACCTTTTTCCTTTTAATTAATTCTCTACTCTCACCAAATGTTCTATTCTAGAGGATATGTCGCCAATTCCTGGAGCAGAACTGTATTCTCTAAACACTGTCCCCCAAACCATGTATAAAGAGCACTCTGCCTCTGTTGCTCTGGCCTAGCCAGTCCTCCTGGCTTTAACAGTACTCTGTCTCTGTTGCTCTGGCCTAGCCAGTCCTCCTGGCTTTAACAGTACTCTGCCTCTGTTGTTGCTCTGTCCTAGCCAGTCCTCCGGCTTTAACAGTACTCTGTCTCTGTGCTCTGGCCAAGCCAGTCCTCCTGCTTTAACAGTACTCTGCCTCTGTTGCTCTGTCCTAGCCAGTCCTCCTGGCTTTAACAGTACTCTGCCTCTGTTACTCTGGCTTAGCCAGTCCTCCTGGCTTTAACAGTACTCTGCATCTGTTACTCTGGCCTAGCCAGTCCTCCTGGCTTTAACGGTACTCTGCCTCTGTTACTCTGGCTTAGCCAGTCCTCCTGGCTCCTGCTCCACTTACTTGCAGATCTGCTCGTAACCCTAGGAGGTGATGAGGACTTTGACACTGGACTCGTACACGTCGTTGATGTTGGACCAGTGGGCCTGGATCTGGGGGTCTTCTATACGGCTGGCCAGGTTGTCGATGGTCCGCGCCGTCCTGAAACAGACACGAGGGGTGGACTTGCAGTCAATGTTGAGTTGCTGTCCTGTAAAATTCTAATTCAGTAACAAACGGTTTCATTGTGCCAACATTTTCCTGATTTGTGATTTTACAACAAAGATAGGAGGTGCTTTGACTGAAACAACAAGCCTGACGACAGGAGAGAAGACTTTTATAAAAATGTTGAAAAAGAAAACAGTATAACAGTATTAGCTTGTCATTGATGTGTGATGTGGTGTGTGTTTGTGCCTACCTGCTGCGTAGGAAGATGTGTTTGGCCTGTTTGATGATCTTCTCCAGTAGGCCCTCATTCAGCTGCAGGTTGGAGATCTCAGCCTTGTCGTAGGCCATGGGCCCTGCCATACGCTGCCTCTTGTGGCCAAAGGTGGCGCTAGCTGGATGGGGCATCACTATCGAACTCAGGGTCTGCTTGTGGAACTGTGGGTGGGAAGGAGGGGCATTTATATCGATCAATATGTATCACAGTTCACACAATCAGCAATGAAAACACATGCATATGTATAAGATATATATATATTTTTTAACACGCGGGACTTAGTTTGGTCAGTATCTGTCTGAGTACGTCTTTGGTCAACAATATAATTACTATATGGTCAGATTCAATTTAGTTCCATAATTTTCCATGCAGACAGACAGGCGGACCCACCTCTCTCATGAGCTGGTGCAGGTTGTGTTCTAAAACATAGAGGTGGTCGTCAGGTTTGGGTTTCTCTGGAGACGCCCTCTGGTTCTTCTTCTCTCCAGTGGAGTGACACCGAGAAACGGACAACTGGAGACCTGCAGGGAGGATAGACAACCTTAACGGTGGTGTAATACAGAAATCTCCAAGAGTAGGACTCTGCACACCTGACGAGGGGTGAATAACAGCAAAAGCATCTCCGGACACTTAGAAGGTACTACTCAAGGTAACATAGACAAAAATAAACATTTAAATGCATTCATTTTGCATGGTTTCATGGAGTATGAATTTTCCATAGGCTACAATAACCCTCCTAAAAGCAATGTAAAGAGTCCTCACCTGGAAAGGGTTGGGAGATGATCTGGTTCTTGACTACGATATGGGACTTGATCTGAACCGCCTCCCGGGACAGCAGGGCGAAGATCTCCTTACAGAGCAGCACGTTCTGGGCAGCTTCCAGCTTCACATGCCATGGCTGAGTACCTGCTTTAGCTTTAGGCTGCCTCCTGAACAGGCTCACAGTGCCTAGGTCACCTATGTCAGAGGCTTGTTTCTGGATTGAAACCTGGAAGACAACACATAACAATATTTAAGAGGCCAGGCCAAACATTGACATCACAAGGACGTATGTTCTCTGAGCTGAGGAAAGGTTCAAGAGGGCCAGCAGTCTTTATTCACTTTGATGTAAGCCAATCCCTCCAGATCACTGGGGATCTGGACATTCAGTGGACAGTAATCCTCTGGGAGCTTCTTGTCCAAGTCGATTTCCATGTTCTTTATCACCTTAAAGGTGCCGGTAAGAGGAAACAAGGATCCTGCAGAGAGAGACATGGCATTAGAAATGAGCTATATAATGTCAGAAAAACACTGAATGTGCAGAAGGTGGTAAATACTGCAATGACACTAAATGAGACATTTGAGCAGACTTAAAGCCTCCACACCTGCACTCCTGTAGCTGAGGTCTCCCAGGATCTTGTCTCCTACTTTGCGTAGTTTCCACTCCGAGCGGAGCCGCTCTGAGTTGAAGTCCCTCTGTCTTCTGTTCTCCTGGTTCTCTGCCACTGATTTGGTTAGTTTCTCTGCCCCCTTCAGGAGCAGCTGAGCTGCTGTGGCCAAAGACTTCTTCTTACAGATGAGCTGGAACACCTGGGGTGTCTAGAGTAGGGTGTGAGGTAGGGATTGGGGAGGTCAGGGGAGAGAGAGTGAGGTCATAGGTACATGTCAAATAGTCCAAAGTGGCTTCATCTCCTTCATCTGCAGTGACCTCAAAACACAGGATAGG
Source organism: Salvelinus sp. IW2-2015 (assembly GCF_002910315.2). NCBI lineage: Eukaryota > Metazoa > Chordata > Actinopteri > Salmoniformes > Salmonidae > Salvelinus > Salvelinus sp. IW2-2015. The sequence goes on from NC_036862.1 coordinate 31,559,207, forward strand.
TCAAAATAAGCAATATGTTGGATGTGTATTGTGTACCAGGAATTTGCTTTCATTGTCATTCTAGTTCTTCCACATCAGTGCAAAAAGAATGAACCACTTGAGACTACGGAGATGCATTGAAAAGATTGAAGTCGTGAGTAAAGCCACCTAGCTAGGCCAACCTTTCCGGCTGAGGGGTCCTGGGACACTGGGTCCAGGTCCATGTACTTCTTCTCCTTGACTATGCTGAGGATGTCGTATAGCACACACAGCTCTATCAGGGAGATGCGCAGGTTGTTACGCACTGAGTCCCAGGGCCACAAGGAAGGCTGGAACTTCACTGTGGCTGGAAGAAGAAGCAGGTATCAATCAACCATTCTATTCAGACCAACTCCCTACAGAGCGCTTAATAGAAACATAAATCTTGCTACAGATTAGGGCCAGGACCATACCTGTAGCATGGCAAGGAAACAAAACACAAAGCAGATTGAACTTCTTTAGGAAAACAGCCCTAATGTTGGAAACAAATGTTGTTATGTTGTCATTCAGAGTCACATTTTCCCCCCCAAGCTATAGCACACAATATTTTACAAACAGCTTGTTTTTAAAGGACCAAAAAGTGAGTTCTGCTTTGTGTTTTCATTTTTGCCATGGAACAAATATTACAATGTTGGTATCGTCACAGCCCTGCTACAGATGTCTATCAGATGGTCTCAGGAACACGTATGGTGGTTTTTGCATAATAACTCTCCAAGGCAGAAAGAAGGCAGAAAGAATCACTTTACAGTCAACTAATGAAGCTGGTGTAGACAAACACTGAATGTGTCCATGGGGTGACATACATTCATCCTCCTCTGGCTTTTGCTTCCCCCACTACTGGGGGTCCCTGGGCTCTGCTTCAGTCCCCTCTTCATCGGAGTCTGATCCCTGGCCAAAGTCGATCCTCTGGGCTAGCTTGGCCAGGTTTTGGGACATGGACAAGGGAGGGACATATGTCTCCATGCCATCTCGAGACACCTCCTGGACCTGCTTCTCGCAGGACAACTCGATGCCGACACGCACTGCTGGACCACCACCCGACATGATGATGGCGAAGCGTAATCAGACCCAAAACTTCACACACAAAACCATTCGATTCACTACATCTTACCCACCATGATTATGGTCATAGACCAGGGCAAGTCTAGACAAATAAGTAGCTTGCTAAACAGACTACAGCTAGCCATGTAGCAAATATATACTGACCAAAAATATAAACACAACATGCAGCAATTTCAAAGATTTTACTGGATTACAGTTCATAGAAGGAAATCAGTCAATTGAAATAAATTCATTAGGCCCTAATCTATGGATTTCCCATGACTGGGCAGGGGTGTAGCCATGGATGGGCCTTGGGGGGCATAGGCCCACCCACTTGGGAGCCAGGCCCACCCACTGGGGAGCCAGGCCCAGCCAATCAGAATGAGTTTTTCCCCACAGAAGGGTCCTATTACAGAGAGAAATACTCCTCAGCACCCCCCCCCCCCCCCCCCATTTAATTGTATTTATTTAACCTTTATTGAACTAGGCAAGTCAGTTAAGAACAAGTTATTATTTACAATGACGGCCTACATGTAACCCCCCCCGGCCAAACCCTCCCCTAATCAGCATGCTTCCTGAGGCTCCGCAACTGCGTCACACCCTCCATATGGAGCCTCCGACCACATTTTCAGATCAACCATAAATTGGCTCAGAATATCAGAATTGGGCTCCATGTCGAAACGCAGCCATAATCGGCCACCTTCAGAGTTAGAGTAGTGCAGAAGTTGTCATATGCTGAGGCAGCGAAGAAAGCAGAGGAAGATGGGTCAAGGGGGAGGGATCTCGAGAGGAGTGGTGTGAGTAGTAGATCTGTACCAGTACAGAGGGATAGTGATATATGTTTCAGTAAGATTGTATTTTTAACATTTATAGCAATGGTTATCAACAGTAGGGATGGACATAAGTTGCTGAAAATTGAGTTTGTGGTGGCATTTGCAGAGGTACTTGGGTGTGCGAGACTTGACATCAAAAGAGTTACAGGTTGTGTTTAGTGGTGATGTCCCGCCCTTTCAGTTTGTTGGCATGAGGTAGGGCTAAATATATATAAATAGTGGAGTAGGGTGGTGTTATTTTTTGTGAGTGTGGTGTTAGATGGTAGGGTTTTTTTAATTTTTTTTAAGCAAAGTATAAGGGAGTTGCACTCCAGTCTAGTAGGTGGCGGTAATGCAAGATCGGCCACCTTTTGGGCATGGTGGAAGGCAGCCAATCACATGATTTAGCGTGCAGTTTAAAATACAGGAAGTGACGTTTAACAACGAAATAACGCTTTCACTCGTTGGCATGGATTTCGGCTAATATACAACACTTTGGAGGGGGATTTTCTAACGCATTTGAACGTTAGCTACTTCAAATTAGCATAGTGTTTTGTTTAGCTAATCCATCAATATTTAAACAATTTAGATTGCGAAAACGGGAATATTTTTCATACTCTGAAGTCTCTGGTGCTAGCTAGCTAGTTTAGCACAACTGGCTGGCCTTTGTTTGTCATGGGTGTTTTTCAGACTGTGCCGTTGACCAGCTAACTAATATTTTCGCCTTTCAACATCCCTGAATTTTATAAAGATGAAGAGAAAAGTGTCTCGATTACGGTTAAGTCCAAATGAAGAAGCTCAACTCATTCGAGAGGAACACGAGAGGAGAAGGAAGCTGCGAATACAACAGGTATATAGTAGCTATCACCAAACACTCGCTCTCAGTGACGATGCTTACATCCTGTCAATGCATACACTACCAAATGCTGATCATTAGCTACCACTCTCTCACAGGTGCGGGAACAGGAGCGGTATATCGCTCTTCAAATCCGCAAGGAGGTGCAACTACGAAGGGAGCGCGAGCTGCAAAACCTGGCAGAGGAGTTGAAGGAGGAGTGGGAGCAACAGCGGAGTGAGAAACTGGAGACCCTGCAAAAGTTATACCAGGACAATCTCCGAGTTTTGGGAGAGGGACATAGAAGTGCCAAAGAAAATGTAAACTCTCAACCTATGTATTAGCAATATGTGATACATTACAGGCTGCCAGTGTAACTTTACTGGGTTTTGTAAGAATTTTTAAGCAACTTGGGTCATGCCCCAGATCACAAAATACCTGTGTCTTTACTTCACTATACAACTGGTTGATCAATGCACACTTCTTGTTTCCCCAGGAGCCTGACTGGGAGGCAATTGCACAGAAAAATGAGGAGAATCATGTTCGGGCAGATGAGCGCTATCGAGTAGCCCTCAAAGAGCTCAAATCAGAGAGACAGAAAGATCAGGAGGAACAAAATCGGTGAGGCTATCAACTGGGTTTTATTTGGTCAAACAAACATGGGCTTGTTACATTGTTTGATATTAAATCTGGCATGGTTTTCTTCTCCCTCAAGTTTTATTGAGGCTAGGAAGAAGTCCATACAGGTGGAGAAGGAGAGGGCAGCAAAAGTGGCCAACTTCCCATCCCTTCCACCCAACCCAATTGAGGTACAATTTAATGTTTAGGAATCGGGCACATTGTGATCTATGGTCATACCAGTAAAAAGTAGTATTCCGAGCCTGTAGGTTTGCGATGGAAAGTTCTTAATCAAAGGCACTGTAACAATGGAATATAAAGCTCTCCTTCCAAACCCACATACCATTCTTAAAGCACACATTTAATTAACAATATTCTATTGTAGTTTGAGCAAACAGCAGTCTCAGTAGATCTTACAATTCCAGCAAATATATTCTCACATTTTGTGCATTTCTTTTTACTGTTAACAGAGTATTGAGTCAAGGAAGCTGCATGCAGTGAAGAAATCAGATGTGGATGCCTTCTCTGTGACTCACTATCATATGCCAGAGACTGCGGTGGACAGGGAAGTCTACACAGCACAGGTAATCTATCTTTAAAAGCTCAAAAAGATGCAATGGCCCAGTATGATATATTGTTCTCTTTCTATTGTAACCGGTGTGTTTTGTTCCCCCAGCCAAACGCACAGGAGGTGGCATTGGAGGAGATGCAGCGCCTGCAGGTGCTAGGACAGGAGGAGCAGAGGGAGAGGCGGGAGCAGCTGGAGAAGGCTCGTCTCAGAGGTAACCACGCGCTGAGGAGGGAACAGCTCACACAGGTACATGCTGCTACACAACCACACTCACCTTTTTCAAGACCATTCAAGTGATAACATGAAAGAAAAGTTAACGTACAACTTTCTGCGTAATGAGGCTAAACCTGTCCTGAGATGTTAAATGAATTCCTGAAATCCTTTGAATGCATATTGTATGAGTCAAGGCCAAAACAACAGCAATACCTATCCTATGTTTATTTTGGCTGTATCAGGACCGAGAGCGCCTCCTGGTGGAGCTTGAACACATGCATCAGACAGACCTTTTGAGGCGCAGGCAGGTGATGGCTCAGATGCCTGCCCAGATCTTCCAGCCGCTCCACAAGAGACAGGAGATGAGGGAGGACTGGCAGAGGGATATGGAGTTCGCCTTCGAGGACATGTACACTGGAGAGAGGAGTAAGGAGGGGGTGCTCCAAATCATAATACATTTTTCATTGTTTTCTCTTCAGCAATGTTTTTCTACTCTGGCCCCGAGGACAACATTTGTTGGTATTGCCATGGTGCGTAGATAAGTTTTACTTGATTGAAATGGAGACATTGACTCTATCCCAGACAGAGTAGTGTGTACACACATATTATTATGGCACCTAATTAGTAATTACCATTAGTATGTTGGAGTGGAGTTTCTCTTTCGTCTAATTAAAACTGTACTGATCTCTTGCCTGCAGGAGTGAAAGGTGACCTGGTGCTGCAGCTGGTCCCAGAGCCTCTCCCAGCTGTGTCCACTGGCAGCCAGGATGAAGACCTAGACCTGACCCAGGAGGCCACCCCTGACCTTACACCCTTGGCTGGGGCAGAGGAACAACAGGATGAAGGTGAAGAGATAGATTCATTTCTGCTGTTGGACTCCGGCTTTGATTAATGTTTGATTTACTGACTATCAGAGTATGACCATAGTGTTGTCAAGAAAGGTTATGTGGAAACTAATAAATGGAGTTGGATCGTGTGCACGAAATAAACTATTGTTTTGTCTGTCATTGTAGAACCATCCAGGCCTCTAGGTGGCGCCCCCAGACAGGCCTTGAAGAAACTATTGACCCGCATCAGGTCACAGAGAGACCAGTGGAGCTACCGGAGGCTGGTTGATCCCCCAGGTGACTGCCGAACTACTCCGACAGCAGAGTGCGACACGTCCGCAGGCGTTACGACCATTGAGACAGGTTCTCTGGCCAGCGAGGAGAGGGGCCGACCTTTGACCACTATACCCAGACTCCCTGACCCCTCTCAGTCAGCCCAAGGTTAGTGAGCACTTGGTAGATCTTCGTGATTTGCTGCTACAAGGTTGAAGGTTCAAGAGAAGCATTTTTTTCTGTAGTGTTTTTTTCTTAATGATCCATTTAATGTATTTTATCTGATTAGCTATAGAGACAACAGAAGAGTCCATAGTGGCTGGTACCCTGCTCCATGCTGATAAACAAGCCATCAAGATCCACACATTTGAAACCGAGAGGAAGAGGAGGGTGTGTGTCTTTGTATCTATGTATTCGTGCATGTCCAATACATGTCTGCATAATATATCTGTCTTGAGTGGGAGGGGGGTGTAAAATAAAGTGAATGTATTAACCTTTCTGGGAAAGTGTCTCTAAAGCTGAAAGCTCATAGTTTGCCCTGTGGGTGCCTCTGTTGTCCAGGGGGAAGAGCTGGAGAGGCAAAAGCAGGAGCAGATAGCCCTGCTAAAGGAGTTAGAGGAGAAGAAGAGCAGGCTGGAGCTGCTGCTGCAGGAGGCCCAGCAAGAAAGAGAACAGCTGCATACGGCCATGAACCAGGACACAGCTGCTGCATCTGGAACACAGAAAACACCAGCCCAGGACGTCACCTCTGTCAGCCCTGCTGCTCCAACTCCCGAGGTGGGTGGGATTGTGTGTGAATAGATGTGGTTGTGGTGGGATTGTGTGTGTGTGTGTGTATTTATCTGAGCCATGATGTAAATCAATAATACCCTGAATTATATTTTTAAAATATATTTCATGATGGTTTCTACACTTGAACTGAGGTGTGTGTGTGTGTGTGTGTGTGTGTGTGTGTGTGAGCCATGATGTAAATCAATATTACCCTGAACTGAAGTATATTTTCAATATATTTCATGATGGTTTCTACACTTGAACTGAGCTCCATGTGTTTGACTGTGTGTTTCCACATATGCGACACAGACTTGTTCTGTGGTTGTCCCTGTGCAGTCTACTATAACCTCAGCTGCTGAGGATGGCCACTCCAGGAGAATCAGAGAGTATCAGCAGCGTCTCTTGGACCAGAACAGGTGTGTTTCTCACAATGGCTGATTCATATGATGAAATTAAAACATTTAAAACAGCTGCCTATTGCTGATTTGTGTATCCCATGTAGCCTAGTGTTCTTTTTTTTTTTTTTTTACCTTTATTTAACTAGGCAAGTCAGTTAAGAACAAATTCTTATTTTCAATGACAGCCTAGGAACATTGGGTTAACTGCCTGTTCAGGGGCAGAACGACAGATTTGTACCTTGTCAGCTCGGGGATTTGAACTTGCAACGGTTACTAGTCCAACGCTCTAACCACTAGGCTACCCTGCCACCCCAGTTAAGAGCGTTGGGCCAGTAACTGAAAGGCCACTGGTTCAAATCCCTGAACCTACTAGGTGAAAAATCTCTGCTCTTGAGCGAGGCACTAAATGCTAATTGCTATGGCTGACCCTATCTGTCATATTTGACAATAAAAAATATATATATATTTAAACACCTATCTTGTCTTATGTCTTCTTTTATGGTTGTTTTTGGTAATTTATTTCAAAACATTACTTTCAATGTTTCAATCTCTTAGGCTTCATAAGCAGTCTGTGGAGGAGGCTCGCCGACGTCTGGAAGAGTACCAACGCACACTAAGAAACCGCTACTCTGGTGAAACCACGTCAACATTTCTCCCTCCTGGTACCACAGCCTGTCTTCTACCACACTTTAAAGGAGGAATCAATTCCCCGGCAGTGCCCCTAGAACTCCCCTCTGGTTCTGCCCTGCTCCCCTGTCTCCCTGTAGCACTTAGTCCCCACTCTAGAGCTCACACCCCTTTGGACCTCCCCACACAGGAGCCCTCCATCTTGGTTCAAACTCTCTTCCTCCCTGGCACTACAGTTGGCTTGCATATTAACTCCAGAACCTCACCAGTGCAGCTAGAACCCACCTCTGAAAGCCTAAGGGACCAAAGAGCAGGTGTTTGGCTGGCGGACAATGTGTTTAGTAGGGTCACAGAGGATTTCCCTGAGAAGCTACCTCCACCCTCTACCTCGTTAGACCCCCAGTCCTACAGACCACATCCTGTTTCCCTCCACCCTACTCCACACATCCCACTCCCATCAAGAACTGACCCCATCCCACCCATCAGCCCAACCCCTTCAGAAGAGTCAGCTACTCTCCCTGGCGAGGCCCCGGTAAATCCTGGGTCTGTCCTGCGGGCCCCGGCCAAGTTTGGGGAGGAGGTGGAGAAGCAGAGGCAGGAGCTACGGGAGGCCCAACGGCGGGTGGAGGCCCAGAGGGAGGTGCTCTTCATGCAGCAGAGGGAACTGGAGGAGGAACAGAGGGAGCAGAGGAGGAGACAGAGGGAGGTGTTACAGGCACTGCTCACTGCTGATGACACACAGGTAAGGAAACGAACGACACCTTAAGGGTTTTACCTGCTGTTACTAAGGCAGGGCTGCTATTGGTTTTAAGTGATTCAAAAAGTAAGAGTAACACTAACATGTAGAACTAATAGTTAGCCCAAACATGTACATTTTGTCAATGAAATTGCATGGATATACCGGTACTCTGCCTACTGACTATAAAGTAGCTTACCAGCCATATCTGTCTCTGTGTCTGTCTCGATCTCTGTGTGGCTCCACCAGCCTGGTCCAGAGACCACTGATGGTTTGGGGTCAGAACGTCTCCGTCTGATGGCAGCTCTGCTTCGGGCCATCGAGGAGTCCAATGGGCAAACCTCAACATTGGTAGAAACCAGTCAGAGCCAAGAGAACACATTCGATGTCCAGAGTTCACACTCAGACAGACCCGCCCCTCACCCACTCCCCCACCACCACCCCCGGGCAGCCAAACCCCCGGTGGCCCGCGCCAGGCTGGCCGTCATGGAGATGACAGAGCAGCACGAGCTCAGTGCCATCCAGGAGGTGCAGACGCCAGCCAATGCCAGCCTGATCACAGGTCAGCCAGCCACACCCACAGGGGGCACCACACGGCAGTGGTCAACTCTAGTAACTGTTAAGAGAATTATGTTCTCAATGTTCATAAACTGAACTTCAATTAACTACTCAGTCTGTAACCCAGTTTTTATAAGATACTGGTTGAAATGAAAACAGAGGCCCAGCCTACAATAGTCAAATGTTTATTCACGAGAGCGCTCTGAAGTCCATTATACAAAGACATCCATTTTATAGCTGCGCACATACTTCCACACAAACAGTAGATATCCTACGCACATACTTCCACACAAACAGTAGATATCCTACGCACATACATACACACAAACAGTAGGTATCCTTCGCACATACATACACACAAACAGTAGATATCCTACGCACGCACATACACACAAACAGTAGGTATCCTTCGCACATACATACAAGTTCAAATCTTAAGCTACGCCTTGCTCAGACAGTCTGTTTTTCCAATATACAGATACATTGTTTAATCTGCAACATGTTTCATAATTTTCTGCGAGCCAAACAGTTTCTCCCCTCCACGGGTGGAGACAGGATGTCCTGTAAGGAACACAGTAGTCCAGCTTGTCTGTCGATAGCTCCTCTTATCATTTGTTTCACACTTGCACCCTGCTTACATACTAAAAAGGAACAAACGGTCCTTGTTTTAATTCTGACTAAAACTACACACATCATCAGATTATAGATTTATGATTGTAATACATTTCTTACAATTATATGGTTTCAGGGTGGAATATTCTAATCATTACCTTTAAGCATATAATTCCCTTATCAGTAACCACTTGTATACATCCTTCATAAACAAGCGTGTATCTCTAACCAGCTTCTGTGTATTGTGCAGAAGAGAGTGTGGCAGTATCTATTGAAAGGGCAATCCCAGAAGAACAGGACCACACGGCCCACTCTGAAAGAGGTCACTCCAGCACCTCTGTGTCCAGTGCATGGGAACACACAGCTGGGACTGGGAGTGAGACATTAACTGGGTCTGGTAGATCCAGCAAGCTGTCCTGGAGAGAGAGACTACGGCTGGAGGCTGGTGCCTCTCCTGGACCTGGTAAGGAAAGGAGGAATGGATGAAGGGGAATAGGGAGATATCTTATGCCAGGATGGTTACCACAGGAGTATAAGAGAAGGATCCTTTTACTTTTAGAAGCTTTAGAGTGATGGTCATGGAGTCCTCTGACAGTTTCAGTCACTCTAATCCAACTGTCCTATGTCCTAGATCCCACACCAGCACTCCCAGAACGGTCTTATCACTCCTGTGAGTTTGGGAGAGGTGTCCTTGGTAAATCTCCTATAGAGGTAAGGGTTTTTACTGGTTCTATTTCCCCCTCCGATGTCCACCATATTGTGGATAAATGATAAGTTGCCAAATCTGAGGGTTTGTGGTCTGTCCTACAATACCATGATATTGCTTGAGAAGCAGTTTTTTGTTTTTGTGTGTGTCTTGTGTTCGTGACTGTGTTTCTGTTTCCTTTCTGAGCATGATGTCAATCAATATTACCCTGAACTGAAGTACACTGCTCAAAAAAATAAAGGGAACACTTAAACAACACAATGTAGCTCCAAGTCAATCACACTTCTGTGAAATCAAACTGTCCACTTAGGAAGCAACACTGACAATAAATTTCACATGCTGTTGTGCAAATGGAATAGACAAAAGGTGGAAATTATAGGCAATTAGCAAGACACCCCCAATAAAGGAGTGATTCTGCAGGTGGTGACCACAGACCACTTCTCAGTTCCTATGCTTCCTGGCTGATGTTTTGGTCACTTTTGAATGCTGGCGGTGCTTTCACTATAGTGGTAGCATGAGACGGAGTCTACAACCCACACAAGTGGCTCAGGTAGTGCAGCTCATCCAGCATGGCACATCAATGCGAGCGTGGCAAGAAGGTTTGCTGTGTCTGTCAGCGTAGTGTCCAGAGCATGGAGGCGCTACCAGGAGACAGGCCAGTACATCAGGAGACGTGGAGGAGGCCGTGAGGGCAACAACCCAGCAGCAGAACCGCTACCTCAGCCTTTGTGCAAGGAGGAGCACTGCCAGAGGCCCTGCAAAATGACCTCCAGCAGGCCACAAATGTGCATGTGTCTGCTCAAACGGTCAGAAACAGACTCCATGAGGTGGTTATGAGGGCCCGACGTCCACAGGTGGGGTTGGCTACAGCCCAACACCGTGCAGGACGTTTGGCATTTGCCAGAGAACACCAAGATTGGCAAATTCGCCACTGGCGCCCTGTGCTCTTCACAGATGAAAGCAGTTCACACTGAGCACATGTGACAGACGTGACAGTCTGGAGACGCCGTGGAGAACTTCTGCTGCCTGCAACATCCTTCAGCATGACCGGTTTGGCGGTGGGTCAGTCATGGTGTGGGGTGGCATTTCTTTGTGGGGCCGCACAGCCCTCCATGTGCTCGCCAGAGGTAGCCTGACTGCCATTAGGTACCGATATGAGATCCTCAGACCCCTGTGAGACCGTATGCTGACACATGCACATTTGTGGCCTGCGGAGGTCATTTTGCAGGGCTCTGGCAGTGCTCCTCCTTGCACAAAGGCGGAGGTAACGGTCCTGCTGCTGCGTTGTTGCCCTCCTACGGCCTCCTCCACGTCTCCTGATGTACTGGCCTGTCTCCTGGTAGCGCCTCCATGCTCTGGACACTACGCTGACAGACACAGCAAACCCTCTTGCCACAGCTCGCATTGATGTGCCATCCTGGATGAGCTGCACTACCTGAGCCACTTGTGTGGGTTGTGACTCCGGCTCTCATCTACACTAGAGTGAAAGCACCGCCAGCATTCAAAAGTGACCAAAACATCAGCCAGGAAGCATAGGAACTGAGAAGTGGTCTGTGGTCACCACCTGCAGAATCACTCCTTTATTGGGGGTGTCTTGCTAATTGCCTATAATTTCCACCTTTTATCTATTCCATTTGCACAACAGCATGTGACATTTATTGTCAGTGTTGCTTCCTAAGTGGACAGTTTGATTTCACAGAAGTGTGATTGACTTGGAGCTACATTGTGTTGTTTAAGTGTTTTTGAGCAGTATATTTAAAATATATTTCATGATGGTTTATACACTTGAACTGAGCTCTGTGTGTCTGTCTTTTCTTTCTGAGCCATGATGTAAATCAATTGTTCCTGAAGTATATGTGAAAACATATTTCATGAAGGTTTCTACACTTGAACTGAGCTCTCTGTGTGTGTGTCCGTGTATCTTTATTTTGTGTGTGTGTGTGTGTGTGTGTGTGTGTGTGTTTCTTTCTGAGCCATGATGTAAATCAATTATTCCTGAAGTATATGTGAAAACATATTTCATGAAGGTTTCTACACTTGAACTGAGCTCTTTCCACAGTGTTATTTATATACAGGCGCTACATTATTATACCCTTCCTGTCTAACCCTGGTGTCTTCCCGTGTCATCTGTGTTGTCCAGTTGGAGAGCCTGTCCTTCCAGTCAGCCCGTAGACCCTCAGAACCTGACTACCTGTCCTCCACCACCATCTCTTCCGGAAGCTATGCCACCACTGACCCTGAACACACCTCCACTGACCCTGAACACACCTCCACTGACCCTGAACACACCTCCACTGACCCTGAACACACCTCCACTGACCCTGAACACACCTCCACCCAAATAGGTGTGTGTGACTTGTCTGTAGGCCTGATCAATTGAGTATATACCAATTCGGTCATGTCAGAAATTAGTTACATTTCAAATATATCTTAGCCTCTCTTCTCTTTTTTTCCCCCATAAGACTCTTCCCTGCTCTTGGCTGGGTTTGGAATGGGAGGAGGAAAAAATAAAAAGTCATCGGTCAATGGCTCCTCTTCATCCAGACACAGTTCCTGTAGGGGCGTATCTGGTACTGGCTTTCCCATTTTAGACTCACTCATACACAGCAGCAGTATCCAGCGCATCATAGACAAATACACCAGGGAGCTCAACTTTTCTCTTAGTACTGCTGGGAACCAGACGGGTACACACACAATTTGAATCTCTTTTTGATATAATATCCTATAGTAGTGAATTTCCAAACAGCAGCCTCTTACAATTCCCCTTTTCTTACTCTTCCTCCTCCCATCCAGGTGCATCTGCAGTGATAGAGGGGTCAGTGTGTGAGGAGCCAAGCTCCTCTGTGTCGCAGCAGAAGCCCTGGTCTAAGCTACTGCAGGAGAATGAGGGACCAGACAGGTCACCTGTTTGGGGGGCCGACCCACACACTCTCCCCTCGGACAGAGAGTCAGGAGCTCAGAGGCACGACCAGGTGGGTCCATCAACACCCTCGTAAAAAATAAATAAATAATAATAATAATAATAATTTTAAAAAATAATAATAAAAAATTAAAAAATATAGAGAAAACAAAAAAATTAAATAAAATGTATTCAAATGTATGCACTCTACTGTAAGTCGCTCTGGATAAGAGCGTCTGCTCTTGGCCGTTAGGGATATCCTTGTCTCAGTATGTAAAAATGTAATAAAAAATGTATGCACTCTACTGTAAGTCGCTCTGGATAAGAGCGTCTGCTAAATGACTAAAATGTAAATGTAAAATGTACTCCATTCAATAGCATTATGGGTTTAGAGTAAATATTCAGATTTTTTCGTATCAACATTAACTAATTCAAGGCATCTCTTTTTAAATTGTTTTGTTAAGGAATGGGACAACACTGTCAACCGGATCATGGATCGCCTCTCAGACAAGTCCTCCTCATTGGTTCTGGACCAGGGGCGGGACTCCACTATCAGCCCAATGACTGGCCAGCCCTCGGATAAGTCATCCTCGCCGGGCCAAGGGTGGGACTCTACTTTGAGCCGAATGATTGGCCAGCTCTCAGGTCAATCAACCTCACTGGACCAAGGGTGGGATTCGACTTTGAGCAGAATGATTGGCGGGCTCTCCAATCAGTCAACCTCTGTCAGCCAGCGATTGGACCAGTCATCCCAGTGGCTAGATGAAGTCCAGGATGAGAGCCGGGTGATGAGGCCTCTGGTTGGAGAGCTGGATGAGTCTGCTGCCCAATGGAGTGGGAGCTCAGGTAACCGAGTCAATGAATATGTATGAAATATTACTGTGTTGGCTTGTGTTATAGCATGTCTTATTTCAGTGTGTAAGAGCACATTTCTTGCTAATGCTATACTGAAACCTGATTTAGTTTATTTTTTCTACATTAGAAGCTGGTGGTTCTAACTCCCTAGGCTGGGTGGATCTGAGGGTCTCGGGCCAGACAGGAGTGTCTTCTGATCCAGAGGGAGCCCCTGAATCCCAGTTACTGAGCAGCTCCTCTCTCCCTGGACGGGAGCCTCCGCCACATCCACACTACCAGAGCCTGCAGCACTCTGGGGCTAGCTCCCAGGAAGCAGACAGGACTGGGGGTGAGTCTATTAGAGGCGCTTTCTAATGATGAATCGGAATTCCCTGATATTCTTTTTGACCTCATCCTCCATTTCCTGCGGCATTCACACTGACCCACCCGCTAACTAGTATTCCCCAATCCCTCATTTGTTGTGATGATATGTCTGAGGTACTAGGTTCTGACTGTTAATATTTTTACCTCTGTTCTGTCTCTCAGTGGATCCAGCCTCCGACTCCTTCCACCCTCTCCTGGCTGAGGTCACGCACAACGAGACAGCCGAACCCTCCATGACCTTTCACCTTCCAGAAGAGGAAGTGGAGGGGCTATGTTCCCACGATGAAGATGGTGACCATGAAGCACCTGCAGGGGACCTTGAGCTCTCTGCATGCTCAGAGGAGTTTGAGGATGACACAGACCCCTCCGTCACCTCTGAACCCTCTCCTGAGCGCCTGAGAGGAGGGGAGGAACCACCTCAGCCCTCACCCGCCCTGCACGACTCCTTGTACCAGCTGACCTCGTCCCAGTGCCTCCCCCATGACTCTGCCCTGCAGGTATCCCTTGGAGCGGAGGAGGTTGGTCTAGCAGCCTGTGAAGATGTCTCCACTTGGGACATGCCACTTGAAGGAGGGGACACTGATATGGAGAGTACACCAGCACCTCGGAGACTTGACCAAAGAGGTGCTATTAAAATTGAGGACCTGGGTGCAGGAGAGCCAGATGACCAGCTATGTTCAGAGTCAAAGATCAGCCCTCCCATCTGGGAGAGAATAATGGTATGTATTTCATTACATTTTTTTCACTATTAAAATGTTTTCCAGACTTTGGGTCCAGTGAAGGAATTGTGTTAATGGATGTCACTCGAGAGGCGGGCTTTGAGAAAGGAGTCTTCTGTGCTGCTATTGGTTGATCTGTGTGATGTCTTTCTCCTTTCTCTCTTAGGAGGTGGGCAGTGTGAAGGGGATAATGGATGAGTCCATGCTGACCCTGGTGAGCCTGACAGACACAACACTACAGGGCCAGGAACTCACTGAGGAAGAGGAAGGAGAGATGGAGGTATCAGACCAAGAAGATGCTGAGAAACAATACATTGTGGAAAAGTTGAGGAGTCTTAAGACTGAGTAACTGAATCTCGTCTAACCTCCTCCGCTGCATGCATTTTGTTGGGTAGTCTCTGAACTTGGTGTGATGTTTTCTAGGAATCAAAGTCGACGATGTTGCCAGAGGAGAATGCCAGCCTACAGGAGAAAGAGACAACCCCCTCTCATGCAGGTGAGAACCAGAAGACCTGAAACTTCTCTGGCTCCTACTCTTCTCTCTTTCCTTCTCTGAATCCTTTCTTGGTCTTTACAAGGTCTTTAAGTGCATACGTGAATCCTTGCTTATACTTATTTTTTTTCTATGGCAAGTGATGCTACTGGAGTTCCAGTCGTGTCCCAGCGTGAACCTACAGGAGGCTTTCCAGCAGAAACGCAGAGCCCTGATCCAGAGGTCTGCCCACAGGGTGGAGGAGATTCAAGCCAAGAGGGATGAAGCCAGGGCCAACACAACCACCAGGGCCCAGTCTGACCCAACCACTGTTCAGTCAACCACTTCTAAACCCAGGAGAGAGGGGAGGAGTGCAGAGTCAACCCATGCAGGAGGGTATGCCAAGCAGAAAAAGCAACAGCCAAAACCCCAAACTCCCTTGCAGCCTCCCATGCTAGGTAACAATAGAATAGACTAAAATAAATATAATATTGTGTTAACAACCAACCAACACATGGAAACTCTTGGGGAAGGAAAGTGGGGTTAGTAATGGGTCAAAGACTTGGTCTTATGTGTTGTAGAGTGTTACTGAACCGAGTCCTCCTCTCTTTGTCCTCTGAGTGAAGCCAAGCTGAAGAAGGTTGGGGAGGTGAGGATCAGCACTCCTGAGATAAGGAAACAGGATGTGGCTGAGATGCGTAAGAGAACAGAGAGGTAACAGGTTATTTCTGTTTTCTGCTCGAACAAGACCCAACCACACATCACATTAACATGATCTGATATCCGACACGTTTCTCTCATGACCTCCCTCTTGGTTGTCTCTCTGCAGGTTGTACAGCCGACTAGATGAGGTGAAGCTTCAGAAGGAGGTCAGGAGCAGACAGGAGGCATATGCCAAAAACAGGGAGATGGCCAAAGAGTTTCATAAGGTAACATTTAAAATACCCCAATGTTTAAATTAATGAAATATGATATTGGTAGAGCATGGCGCCAGGGTTGTGGGTTCGATTCCCACGGGGGACCTGTACGGGGAAGAAAGTATATTAAAACTTCTTATGGATCAAATCCCGTTAGCGGGATCGATTTGACAACATCCGGTGAAATGGCAGAGCGCCAAATTCAAATTTAAATTATTAGAAATATTTAACTTTCATACAATCACAAGTGCAATACACCAAAATAAAGCTCAACTTTAAGCTTGTTAATCCAGCCACCGTGTCAGATTTCAAAAAGGCTTCCCGCGAAAGCAAACCATGCTATTATCTGAGGACAGCACCCCATCAAACAAACACATGATAATCATATTTCAACCCGCCAGGCGCGACACAAAACTCAGAAATAATGATATAATTCATGCCTTACCTTTGAAGATCTTCTTCTGTTGGCACTCCAATATGTCCCATAAACATCACAAATGGTCCTTTTTGTTAGATTAATTCCGTCGTTATATCTCCAAAATGTCAATTTATTTGGCGCGTTTCATTCAGAAAAACACCGGTTCCAACTCGCCCAACATGACTACAAATGATCTAATAAATTACCTGTAATCTTGGTCCAAACATTTCAAACAACTTTCCTAATCCAACTTTAGGTATTTTAAAATGTAAATAATCTATAAAATTTAAGACGGGATAAACTGTGTTCAATAGCGGATAAAATTAAAGTGGAGCAAGCTTCAGGTCTTGCGCCCCAAACAAAACAGTCCACTTGGCTCGACTCCCAGAAAGGAAAGGGCTAATTCTTCATTTCTCAAAGGAAAAACATCAACCAATTTCTAAAGACTGTTGACATCTAGTGGAAGCCATAGGAACTGCAAGCCTATTTCTATTCAAACGGGCTTGCCATAGAAAACTAATGGAAAACAGATTGACCTCAAAAAAAGTTTTCCCTGGATGGATTGTGCTCTGGGTTTCACCTGCCAAATCAGTTCTGTTATACTCATGGACATTATTCAAACAGTTTTAGAAACTTCAGAGTGTTTTCTATCCAGATATACTAATGATATGCATATCCTAGCTTCTGGGCATGAGTAGCAGGCAGTTTACTTTGGGCACGCTTTTCATCCGGACGTGAAAATACCAGAGAGGTTTTAAAATGTATGAACTCATTACTGTAAGTTGCTCTGGATAAGAGCGTCTGCTAAATGACTAAAACGTAAATGTAAAATGATATTGAAATTAAGTTGGTTGATGTACATCAACATTAGTCTGTTTTGAATTTATATGAATTCTGTTTTCTCTCTTTACAGAAAACCTTACAGAAGCTACGGGCCAAGCAGTCTTCGCAATGATATTGAAGATCGATTGCTGTTGTCATGTGTGTTTGCACCTATTTTGTACTTGTGTGTATACATTGTATTTTTGTGCAATTTGTTATCAGTAATTTAAAAGATAAAATTTGTAATAAAGTGTATATACATACATTTGTGGTTTAGTCTATTCATCACTACTTATTACTGTGTGCACACAACAGAAGCAACCAGTGCACTATTACACACTATGCTGTAGGTATCTGTAAAATAATTTGTTGTTTTGGTCTTTATATGAAGTTTCCTGCTGCGTTTGCAAATCCTTATACGTGTAATGATGGCAGGCTCCTTGAATAAACTGGAAAATAAAGGATTCGTCTGTGAAATAGAGGCCTCCCACCATTTTAACCCGTGATAAACTGGAGCGTAAACATTACGCCGGTTCTGTTGCAAAACGTTAATCGAACGAAATGGTGAGGGACCTACATGAGTTTGTCCAATAAATCTCGTTTCGCTGTGTTTGTTTCCGTAATGGAATACGCCCCAGCTCGAGGCAGTTGCAACTTGCGCTGTTCCGCAAGCGGTGGCCTTTGTGATTTTATGAGGCAGTTTCCGAGCGCGGTCGGTTTAAGAGGAAGCTGTGAAGATGCGTCGCTATAGAAACAAATGCAGGAAGTAGCTGCGGGAGATTTCTGGTAAGCAGTATTTTCTGTGATAAGGAGTTTTTTTGATACGTATTTTAGGCATTTATATTAACGTTACTGAATTGTGGTGCATGTATTGGTTTTCACATTAGGAAGTTGTGCGGTTGCTTGGCTCATGTTTAGACGCAAGCTAATGTTAACTTTAGCCAAAACTGTGATTTAGCTAGTACTATCGGTCGTCGGTTCAAATGTTGCACGGACGGGACTTCTGGCTTGATACTGACGACTTGATGGTGTTCGTGAGCACACTAACTACGTTAGTTAACTTAACAAGCCAGCATATTTGTTTACCTACTTGTCAAACTAGCTAGGTTTATTGCAACCTATGCATTTTACTAAAGTAAAGATGTTCGTCAGCGCATATGTGGGCATCATATACATCTTGATGCTGTGCCCCTTCTCTACCCCCTCCCGCTCACCAGTAATGTCCCGCCCAGTGATCCAGCCCGTGAGTGCAGGGGCCACTGCCCCAGAGGCGTTGTCCCTGCTACACCAGCGTCTCTTGGTGGCGGAGGAGCAGGCAGAGTCTCTCATAAGAGATATGGGCAGTCTGGGAGTGTCTAGAGAGCAGCTCCTGGAGCCCGTGGAGAGGGACCCCATCCAGCGTCCCATTAGCCCCGTGAAGATGCACCGTGCCCTAAGAGAGCCTGGAGGAGAAGGGCTACTGTGGCGCCAGTGTGATGGGCTAGTGAGCAGGGTATGTCGCATGGAGAGCCTCCTGCAGACCCTCAAGCTCACCACTTTTCGCTTGGAGACTGAGAGAGACCTGGATCCCTCACACTCAGGTAATGGCTTTGACAACCTGAATCGAAACAATGTCACAAACACATAAGGGAAGTCGGTCATTTTATATTTTGCTAATGGCGTGTCAACACCATTCTGTTCCTTTTTGGCTCAATCAGTCTTTCTCTTATTTCCTATCCATATCTGTCCCTCTGTCTGCCTGTGCAGCCCATCTGAAGGAGCAGCTGTCTGCGCTGCAGCAGGAGAGTGATGAGGAGCAGAGGGTCTCCAGAAGGGAGGTGATGCGGCTGAGGGACCTGCTCCGCGAGGCCTGTCTGGACAGGGACGAGTCCCGGGGGGAGGTGCAGAGACTGGGGGAGGCCCTGGAGGTCGCCACCACCTCCAAGGTACCCAGACCAACCACATTCCATCTCTCAGCAACACACAGTCTTTGTCAGAGTTTACCCACCTTTTGTTTACTAATACAGCCAAGATGAGTATATGGCAAATATAGGCATTTTCTGATATTTAGATAATAACCCTATACGTTCTGGTACTGTTGTTGCAGATGGATGTAGCTCTGGCTGCAAAGGAGCTGAAGATGGTCAAAGTCCAGATGAGTGAGAAGCTGCTGCAGGTGCGGTCGCTGTAGGGGCATCATGGGACAGGGTGTTGGAGTAGGGGATGTCACATGGGCCATCTGACAGAGAAACTCTTGATTTACCTGTGTACCTTAACAAAAAAAAAATTCAACTCTAATGATCCCTAACCTTTTTTAGCTGAAGGAGCAGATGTCCCAGGAGTCTGCTCGGTCTTTTGAGAATGAGAAATCCCACAATGCACTACTTCAGAGGGTGGAGGAGATGGAGAGAGTGGTGGAGATGGAGAGAAGACAGGTACGGTAGGTGTGAAGCAATACAAGCTGAGAAAGAAAACAGAACCATTGATATCCTGTCCCTCTCTGACCCCAGGCCCAGACAGTGCAGGCAGACTGCCATGCCCTGCGTTCTGATGGACAGGCCACTAGACAGAGACTACAAGAGGAGAAGGACAGAGGCCACAGGCTGCAGGAGCAGTGTGAGCAGCTCAAAGGGCAGGCAGGTTAGCAACACTGCATTGTGGATGTTTTCATATTCTGCTTTACAGTGTGGTCCCATCATTTGATGTGCTAGTGTTCCTGAATGACAGATTTCATATGGACAATTAAACGGTTGATCTCTTCATCTATATACAGAGGTAAAAGATTCCCTTGTTTTGGAGTTGACAGGTGAACTAAAAGTAAGTGCCAGCACTTGCGTGATATCAATCAACTGTGTTGAGTGTGTCTACCTGAGTGTGTGTTGTGTGTGTTAATTAGTGTGTATTGTGTATGCAGAGTGCACGGCTAGCCCTGCAGAAGCAGCAGCAGGAGAACAGCAGGTTACTGAGAGATGGAGGAGATCTGAGGACTGCAGCTGACAAAGTCCAAGTCAGTGGCCCACCTCAGAATATACATACTATACATTAAAGACCATTATAAACCGGGTGGTTTGAGTTCTGAATGCTGAAAGCTGTGGTATACCACAGGTTTGACAAAAAAATTACTTTTTACTGTTCTAATTTTGTTGGTAACCAGTTTATAATAGCAATAAGGAACCTCAGGGGTTTGTGGTATATGGCCAATATACCACAGCTAAAGCCTGTATCCAGGCACACCGCGTTGCGTCGTGCTTAAGAACAGACCGTAGCCGTGGTATATTGGTTATATACCACACCTCCTCGGGCCTTATTGCTTAATTATACCATGGCATTGTTGAATACTTATTTCTTATTGGCTTGAAGGTCATTCTAGAGCGTTCATTATTGCCCTATAACGCACAGTATATTTGCACGGTATAATTCAATGGCTATAGTTCATTCTTACATGTTCTACAGTTGAAGTCGGAAGTTTACATACACCTTAGCCAAGTACATTTAAACTCAGTTTTTCACAATTCCTGATATTTAATCGTAGTAAAAATTCCCTGTCTTAGGTCAGTTAGGATCGCCACTTTATTTTAAGAATGTGAAATGTCAGAATAATGGTAGAGAGAATTATTTATTTCAGATTTTATTTCTTTCATCACATTCCCAGTGGGTCAGAAATTTACATAAACTCAATTAGTATTGGTAGCATTGCCTTTAAATTGTTTAACTTGGGTCAAACGTTTCGGGTAGCCTTCCACAAGCTTCCCACAATAAGTTGGGTGAATTTTGAGTCTGAGTCAGGTTTGTAGGCCTCCTTGCTCGCACTCACTTTTTTTTGTTCTGCCCACAAATGTTCTATGGGATTGAGGTCAGGGCTTTGTGATGGCTACTCCAATAACATGACTTTGTTGTCCTTAAGCCATTTTGTCACAACTTTGGAAGTATGCTTGGGGTCGTTGTCCATTTGGAAGACCCATTTGCGACCAAGCTTTAACTACCTGACTGATGTCTTGAGATGTTGCTTCAATATATCCACATACTTTTCCTTCCTCATGATGCCATTTATTTTGTGTAGTGCACCAGTCCCTCCTGCAGCAAAGCACCCCCACAACATGATGCTGCCACCCCCGTGCTTCACGTTTGGAATGGTGTTCTTCGGCTTGCAAGCCTCCCCCTTTTTCCTCCAAACATAACGATGGTCATTATGGCCAAACAGTTCTATTTTTGTTTGATCAGACCAGAGGACATTTCTCAAAAAAGTATGATCTTTGTCCCCATGTGCATTTGCAAACCGTAGTCTGGCTTTTTTTATGGCGGTTTTGGAGCAGTGGCTTCTTCCTTGCTGAGCGGCCTTTCAGGTTATGTCGGTATCGGACTCGTTTTACTGTGGATAAAGATACTTTTGT
This sequence comes from Salvelinus sp. IW2-2015, assembly GCF_002910315.2. NCBI lineage: Eukaryota > Metazoa > Chordata > Actinopteri > Salmoniformes > Salmonidae > Salvelinus > Salvelinus sp. IW2-2015. The sequence continues at coordinate 31,580,658 of NC_036862.1, forward strand.
ACCTGTTTCCTCCAGCATCTTCACAAGGTCCTTTGCTGTTGTTCTGGGATTGATTTGCACTTTTCGCACCAAAGTACGTTCATCTCTAGGAGACAGAATGCGTTTCCTTCCTGAGCGGTAGGACGGCTGCGTGGTCCCATGGTGTTTATACTTGCGTACTATTGTTTGTACAGATGAACGTGGTACCTTCAGGCCTTTTTTTTTTTAAATCCACAAAAGCTCTGACAAAGGCCGTGAGGCTTATTTAATATCAGTGATACTATCAAGAGCAGTGTGCAGTTTCCTTTTTCCTTCATCTTGTTCAACTGTTGCCATGCACCTGCAAAAAAGATTGCTCAGATGTGCGAGTGCCTTTTGAATTTGGACCTTCAGGCATTTGTAAATTGCTCCCAAGGATGAAGCAGACTTGTGTAGTTCTACAATTTATTTCCTGGGGTCTTGGCTCATTTCATTTGATTTTCCCATGATGTCAAGCAAAGAGGCACTGAGTTTGAAGGTAGGCCTTGAACTACATCCACAGGTACACCTCCAATTGACTCAAATGATGTCAATTAGCCTATCAGAAGCTTCTAAAGCCATGACATCATTTTCTGGAATTTTCCAAGCTGTTTAAAGGCACAGTCAACTTAGTGTATGTAAACGTCTGACCCACTGGAATTGTGATACAGTGAATTATAAGTGTTGTAAACAATTGTTGGAAGAATGACTTGTGTCATGCACAAAGTAGATGTCCTAACCGACTTGCCAAAACTATAGTTTTGGAGTGGTTGAAAAACTAGTTTTAATGACTCCAACCTAAGTGTATGTAAACTTCTGACTTCAACTGTATGTTTGAGCTGCTTTTGAAAGCAAAAGTCAAATTGGAAACATTATTGGCTTTGTTGAAATCTAGGACTGATGGTTTGGTTAACTAGCAAAACTAGCAAGTCTGTTTGGTTATCATGGCAACTACTGTTGCTATCTAGTAAACCCCCTAGCAACTTCATTGGAGGTTGAACACATTTCTACTGGCAAATTAACACATTTCTAGTGGCAAATGTGGTAAATTTTGGCCATGGTATTAAAGGGATAATCAACTTTGTGTTCTCTCGATAATAATGCAATTCTGTGGAAGGTCAGTTCCACTCCGCTGGCACGTCGTGGAACACACCTTCCACGTCATTCATTCTTTTCCATAGAACGCATATCCCATCGTTGGCTATCCCTTATTATTTTTTTAAAATAGATTGCAGTATATTTCTAAGACCATGTGTAGATTACCAATTAATCATGAAAAAACTCAGGAATAAATGGTGACATTTTGCTCTCTCATTTCCTCTCACAGGCATTTAACAACCAGTTGGAGAGTCAGTGCTCTGAGTTGAGTTCAGCCCTACGTTCTCTTACTGTGGACAAATCCAAGCTACAGACTGAATACCAGGCTAGTATTAAGGTACTGCCTCTAGCCCTCTTCACACACACACACACACACACACACACACACACACACACACACACACACACACACACACACACACTAGTACAGGCTACATGTTATTCTGTTCCTGTGTCTCTCTCAGGCAGAGAGAAGTCGTGTGACAACGCAGTTGCAGGAGCAAGACCTCCTGCTGGATGCAGCCAGACGCAACATCCAGGCAGAACTGCAGGGGGCGCTATCAGCTAAAGTTAAATTGCAAATGGAACTGTGGGTGCTAAAGCTAACTGCAAATATTCATAGGAATGAATAATCTCTATGAATGAGGAATGAATAGGCTCTCAATGATAATGCTAGCCACACACATCCACCAATAACAGCCCCTGTCTTTCTGCTCCACAGGGAGACTCTGAAGGTTGACCACACCCAACTTCTTCAGCGTTCCAAGGTTGCCCAAGAGACAGTTGCCACTCAGCGGGAGCTGTTGGAGCGTACCATTGAGAGGCTGCGGGGGAATCTGAACTCGGCTGTAAAGGAAGGGGAGGTCATGAGGACAGACTGGGACTGTGCAAAGACTGAGGTGCAGCTGCCTTGTCTCTTAGAAAATACATAGCCTAAGAATATAAGGTTGTGTGATAGAAAAATCACAAGATTATGTTTAATACTGTTTATGCATCAAATGGTTGTTTTATGCAATAGAATAGGGTTCTATTAGTACTCTCTCATCTGTGTTTGTGTGAACTGAGAGGTGCCTCTGAGGCTTAATGCTGACAATTGATTTATGAATGGTTTGGTTTCATAGAATGCATTTCATAGAATGAGTTGGTGTTTGTTTAATTTAAGGTACCAGGGAGAGATGGCTCGGGTATGGATAATGATGAGAGGAACCTTGTCTTAGCGGCCAAACTCTGGTTTCTATACAATAACAACAGTCTTCACAGCAAATGCTATCTGGCTGGGGGATACTCCTCTTTCATATATCAAGTCTCACCTTTTGACCCATTCCACACATCTGCTGTTTGTCATGTAGACTAAGCGGGTGTATCTTTGCTATAAAATATATATATTTGTATTCTTTCTATGTCAGAGCTCTCAGCATAACACTCAAGAGTGTTGGGTCAACGAGCCTCATTATTGCAGAGCACTTACTCTATGCTCCCTTATTAATACGTTTTGAAAAAATGAATGTCCTGATTGGTGATTGATCTTGTCTCTCCTCGTTATTGAGAATTTCCATGACTATTTTAGAATTTCCACGACTATTTTTAAAGCTTAACTGAGCTTTGCATTGTCTCTTTTTATAGTTTCTGTGGATGTCCTTAAATGTTATGCCCCTATCTCTCTGTTTTTGGGTTACAGATGTGCATTGTGGTAACCAAGCTAGAGGTTGAGAGGAGTGCAATGGAAACGCAACTCGCTAATGTCAAGGTACTGTACTGCCAATGATCTCTGATCTCTGACAACGATTCAGACTGATCTCAGACCTGTATGAAAAGGACCTCCGCATTCACAGTGAATACACTTCTTGTCCGAATCTGACCATAGCTTTCTTAACTGTCCACTTTGCATCCTGTGTGATTGACAGTTGGAGGCAGGATCTCTGAACTCCACCTTGCAGAAGCAGGAGGAGGAGAACAGGAGGCTCATGGGAAAACTGGCTGTCATGGAGCATCAGCAGGTGAGAGATCCATTCAGTATCTAGAGACTGGGGTCACATCACTTTAAATCTGTCCATCCATAGTGAATGTGTGTTTGTATGTAACATGCTTTCTCTATTTTATTTCTCCATCCTGACCGTTTCCTCTTTCCCCTCACCTCTCAACTCGTGGTGTCCTCTTTACCCAGAATGCTCAGCAGCAGGTGGAGCAGATGCTTAAGGAGCTGACGGATAGTAAGAACAACCTGGCCTATGAGAAAGGGAAGCTACAGGTAAGGAGTTTACACTAAAACCATTGGTGGAAAAGGTACCTGATTTATCATACTTAAGTAAAGGTAATGATACCTTTATAGAAAATTACTCACATAAAAGTGAATGTCACCCAGTAAAATACTACTGGAGTAAAAGTCTAAAAGTATTTGGTTTTAAATGTACTTAAGTATCAATAGTAAATGTTATTGCTAAAATATACATACGTATCAAAAGTAAAAGCATCAATCATTTCAAATTCCTTACAAACATTTTCTTGTTTTTTAATTTTATTTACGGATAGTCAGGGGCACACTTCAACACTCAGACATAATTGACAAATTAAGCATGTGTGTTTAGTGAGTCCACGAGATCAGAGGCAGTAGGGATGACCAGCAATGTTCTCTTAATAAGTGTGTGAATTGGACCCTTTTCCTATCCTGCTAAGCATTCAAAATGTAACGTGTACTTTGGCATGTCAGGGAAAATGTATGGAGTAAAAGGTCAATTATTTTCTTTAGGAATGTAGAGGAGTAAAAGTACTCAAAAATATAAATAGTAAAGTACAGATACCCAGCAAACCTGCTATAGTACTTTAAAAGTATTTTTTACTTAAGTACTTTATACCACTGACTAAAACACACTGGCCATACCTCTTAATGTGTGTGTGTTGATGTATCCTCATGTTGAAGTGTGTTTCCTCCTAATGCTCTTCCTCTCAACCAGACCAGGGTAGATCAACTCCAGGAGGAGCTGCAAGCTTTAAGGGACACCCATGTAGAAAGTGTCCAACAATGCAAGCTGAGCTCTGTGTTAGAGAACAAGTACACACAGGTACACACACTCATGGTGGTAATGTAGTAATGTGTCAAAAACAAGGTGACTCCCTAACATACACCTGTCTACTCCCTTACAGGTCAGCTCTGAAATTAGCACCCTGAAGACAACCTGTCATAAACTGGAGGCTCAGCTCAGACAGGCCCAGGCTGAAGTCCAGGTGAAGGAGGGGGAGGCGATGTCGTTGGTGGCAGCCAGAGACGAGGCTCTGCGGGACAGCCAGGCCCTGAGGGGACAACTGGACAAACTGCAGGAGCAGCACAGGGACAAGGTCAGAGTGCTAGTAAAATGGTTACCCAACCTGGGTCCTGGAGAGCTACAGGGTGTGTGCAGGCTTTTGCTCCAGACCAGCACTAACCCACCTGATTTTGCTCTGTTTGTCCTGTAGCTGTGTGAGCTGGAGGGCTGGCTAGGTGTGTCTCGTCAGGGTGGGGGCAGTGTGGCTCAGACCCTGGAGAACGTTTTGGTCTCCCACTCCCGTCTGCAACACAACACTGAGACAGTACAGAAGGAGCTGGGGAGACGAGAGCAGGAGCTGGCCTCACTCAGGAGAGACAGGTCTCTGTGTCTGTGTTGTGCGTGTATATGGGTGTATGTTTGAACAACCATGTCTTTTTCAGACTGCAGGGTCAGAGAGAGATTCAGAAGCTACATGCAGAGGTGGAGAAGCTCCAAGACATCATGGCAACAAGTAACTCCAAGAAGAACAAAATGGTAACTACATCATTAATGAGTCATAAACACACATACACACATACCCACAAACAGCTCTTAGCTTTTAGTAGTAATAATAGTAGTTTACAAAGATATGTTTGATTGTCTAGCTGGAGCCCTTGCGTAAGGCCCTGGATGTGGCAAGGCTAGATAACAAGAAACTAGCCCAAAGTTTAGAGCAGGCTGTGTTGGCCAACAGCACTCTGCAGGCCAACCTGGACCAAGCCAGAGACCAACACCAGAGCACCATCACACAGAGGTAACTAAGAAGGACTAATGTGGATAGTGGGAGTTTATTTAAGTGTGGTTTAAATATGTGAAAGCGTACATGGTTACTTTGCATGAATGTGACTATCATGTCTATATTTTGCGTGTATATCAGAGAGGTGGAGCTGGCTGAGGCCAGGGCAGAGATTGGTCGATGGTCAGAGCATCTGGAATCTATGAAGCTTCAGATGAGGAAAGAGAGGGACTCCGTGAAGAGGTTGTCACAGAGAGAAATCTCAGAGGTACTGCACACTATCTCATACTCCATCGCTTCTGTCCATCAGTCAGAACTCTAAATATCATCCTTCCTCTTTCCTCACCCCTCTTTATTTCTCTTTCCCTTCTGTTTGTGTGTGTCTCTCTCTTCAGTTGAGAAAGGCTTTTGAGGACTTGTCAGCTAGGTCAGGTGACCTCTCCAGGGCAAATCGGGAGCTGCGGGAGAAGACGTCTGAGTTGGAGAAAGTGGTGTCCAATCAGAAAGCCCGTCTCAGAGATCAGAAGACACAGCTCAAGCAACACCTGGATAATAGAGCCACTCTGGGCAACTCTCAGAAAATAAAAGTATCTACAGTACTGTCTACTATATCAAATCAAAGTGTATTGGTCGCGTACACATTTTAGGAGATGTTATAGAGGGTGCAGCAAAATGCTTATGTTACTAGCTCCTAACAATGCAGTAAAATGTCAAACAAGTACACATAATCATAGTAATAAAAAAAAAAGACTACAATAAATCTTAATGTCTGACTAGAAATGTTCTGCGCAAATAATGTAAGAATTAACACGCACACAAAATAATAAAAAATACTTCAAAGTTAGCTAGGAGTAAGAAACAGGGTGGCCGGGTCTGTTGGTGCCATCTTGTGGACAAGCACCTGCTAAACCAGATGTCCTATTTTTGTGACCCTCTGCACTCAGGACATGGAGGGTGAACTAAAGAGCCTCAAGACCTTGAAGGATCAGTATCAGAAGAAGAACTATGAGCAGGTAGGACACTTTCTACACCTGTGGATGTTTACAGTATGGTATACATCAGTCACCATTGTCCGGTCTGTTTTCAGAGTGAGTTGATCCAGCAGTTCCGGTCCGAGACATTATCCCTCCAGCGGGAGCTACGGCGCCTGTCCTCCAGCCAGGAGGGGGAGCTAGAGGCTGAGAGGGAGCTGAGACACGTCATGCAAGACAAGTGTCAGGTTAGCAGGGGTTACGTCTCTCTGTCATAAGCTAGCCTCGCTTAACTCAATGTTTTTAAATGGCTTCATTTAATCTCCTTTACTTCTTGACTTTGTTGGCATATTGAGAGACAGCCATGTCTGTTTATAGTCTGCATATGTGTGTTTCTGTGTTTGTCCTAGCAGAGGCTGGAGGAGAGCATCAAGAAGCTGCAGGAGGCCAAAGACCAGGCAGAGCAGAAAATGAAAGAGGTCAGCCTGGAGTCACAGCAGGTAATCTCTCCCTCAACCACCCGGAGTCAAGACAATTTAATTTGTTCTGCTCCCTCATCTTCAACACCTCCTTGGTCATTAATTCTCTCACTCTGTATCTCCGTCTGTTAAGTGTGTGCACCTAAATAGCCCCTGACGGGTGAGTAAAGTTGAACTGAATTGGAATTCTCCTGACATGCTTGTCCCCACACTCAGATATCAGAGAACCTAGAGGAAGCTCACAGTTGGTTCCGGTCCAAGTTTGACAGCCTGAAGAGTGATGGAGAGCCAAACAGGTCCATGGGGGACGAGGAACCACAAGAAAATGGAGACTATACCCTGGGAAGCAGTAAAGGGGGTGCACACAGTTCATCATGCAAACGTAACAGAAAGGTGTTTTTCTCTTATATCACTTTATCAACTCTCACTAATAATGAGTCTGCAGTCCTCTCAGCTTTTATGCCTTCTTTGTTTGGTGTTTCAATGGTACCTCTTTACCACAGTTCTCCCAAAGTGACTCCATTAAACTCAATGAAAGAGACTCTAGGGAGTGCTAAAATCCCTGAGTGAAAAGTATGTCTTAACTGGCTGAGAAATTCAGAGAATTGTCCAATCTGTAGGAGTAAGAATTACAGCTATTCATTAACTTATAAAATATTAACTTATAGTCCTCACAACCTCTTAGCTCTAAAAGCGTTATTGGGTAAATGTTTGGTTCTCTTGGGGGGGGGGTTTAAAGAGCTGAGAATTTCCTTGGTTGCAGGCACAGACTATTCACATTTTTCAGGGAAGGAGATTTCTAGTAAAAAAGGAGGTACTGAGTAAATTTGCTGTACAAAAATGTTTCATTGTAGTGCCGATTTTAAAGCCCTTCACCAAAGTTAACAAAGACGACGTGCAGAACTATAGCTGGAAAAACATATCAGGGTTTGAACCATCCAATTTAATATTTTTGAATTACGGCCATGACTTTGCCCTGAGCATTTTTTAAGCACGCACCTTATTGAAAGCCCTTGGTGGGAATTTTAATACCAGTTGTGTGATCCAAATAAATTTGTCAGACACTTTATAAAAATGGCCTGAGGTGTTCGTCTCAATGGGTTTATTCTGTGTCTTGTCAAAGAGAGTGGTGTTGTCTTACAGACAGTTACCCAGTGGCTATAGGGATGTGTACTTGAACAGGATGAGAGTGGTTCTGGATGTAGACTCATAAGTTCTCTATTTTATTCTTGTCATGCTCCAGACTCGGTGTGATAGCAGGCCTCCAGAACCTCCAGAGTGGGAGAGATGGAGATCCACCATGCAACGCTGGGAGACCAAGAGAGAGCTGGCTCGCATTGCAAATGGATACAAACCTGGTGGGACACATGCGCTAACACACTCACACGGACACACACAATAAGACACGCATACTGTATAGCACACACACACGCACGCACTGAACCAAGGCACATGGAGAAACCAACCCCTCACACAATGATCCCTTTTATTTATCCAAAACATTGAACACCAAGAAATATGAGCGAGATAGCAGCTGAATGTGATGTCATCCTTTCTCAGTCTGCACTGTGTAAAGCTGGTTTTGAACATGCTGTTTTCAGAATAAGAACTGTACAATTATACAAAGATTGTTCTTATTTTTAGATTCTTCATACAAAATTATAATATTACTGTGTACAAATGTTTTTTTGACTGGATTCACAGTTTTTTATGTACAGAATATAGATGATTTGTTATGACTGAGGAATGTCAATGATATTGATCCTTCCTTTGAAAGCTTCTTGCCTGTGCAGACCAGCCCAGGGGCATTCAGAGTGAGTATGCGCTGTATCAAGGAAGGCCCTAGAGTTAACATAATCCAATAGAAATGGCTCTGTTTAAGTTTTCCAATAGGATGGATGATGTTGTTCAACAGGTTCATGCTTCTATCTTAAACACAATCGTCATGCTAAAGAATCCATACTCTGAGACATGGGGAGATTGGAGTCTCGAGAAGCATAGTTCACCTTGATGTACACTAAGGTGTGAGGGGTTAATGGTTCAGACAACTAGTCCAGGATGTTCCATCACTATTCTTTGCCACTGGGGACACACTTAGCTACAAATCCTGAGCAAAAGGTCACTATGGATTCAAAACCGTACATACTCACAGTAACACCATTCCAATGGTGTCCAGAAGGCCAAGACCAGACAGGTAACAACAGTCAAGACGAACAAGGTCTCCACATCGGAGACCACCTCTGTTCAGCCACTGGACGGCAGCATGGCAGCACGGTGTCCACTATTTACCTCATAGAAAAGACTCCCAAAAACATTGGCAGGCAAAACACTGATCTGAGTAAATGCAGTCCATACTGGCAGTACGATCCCCAATCCCTTCTACACAAAGTTCTTTAATATGATTTAATAACACTTTTTACTACTGTCAACATCTGACGTTTAAGTGATTCAAATAATTAATGACTTGACATGACAATTCAAAACCAAAAAAGTAATCCCATGACACATGTTGAGAAAAAAAAAAGAGTAAATATAAATATATAATTAAATGATGTGCTTGACTTGGATTGAAATAGGTGCCGGTACTCATTTTGGGTACAGGAGCTCCACAATACTTTGAGCTAATAATATTCTATAAGAGGAACAGGAGCTCAAGCGGTAGAACATTTGAGATGCCAGTACTCCGCACCGGTGAACTCCTGCCCAAGTCAAGCACTGGATATGTACATGAGTAATCATGGTTTTGCCTGGTGGAGATGTCATTATTTGCTTGCAAATTCTGTGATAAGAGAAAAAGGTAGTCCCAGGATTGAGATGGAAGTGAATCTGAACAGAACACCTCAGACAGGTTGGCGAGGAGAGGTCACAGGTAAGTTCTTGTTGTTGGTGGGTGGAGGAGTTCAGAGGTCACCATACAGAACACTTGTTGACAGGATGCATGGGGGAACCCTTTGGACAATGAAACACTCGGGCAAACTCATCAAACTGGGACACGCTGCCAATCACCCTGCAGGGGAGGAGGGGAGAGATAACGGTCCAATCAGAGAGGGGATTCATATTATGTACGGCCTGTGATAGGCTGATGCACATCAGAAATGTGAGGAAGTGTATGTACCTGTAATGCTCTGGTGCGTGCTTGTCAGTCAGTAGCTGCAGGTATATGGACTGAGACCGTCTCTTCATACACCAGTTCTGAGAGGAGACAGTTCGCAGTAAAGGCCGTAAAAAATATAATCTTTACTCCCACTGCAACAACAAAAAGATTCCCAGGCCGAAACAACACTACATAGTTTGTACCTGTGCGAAGGCGATGAAGAGTAGTTGTTCATGTGTGTATTTGAGTCCAGGGAGAGGTCTTTCTGGACCATGTTCTCTGATCCACTTCTGATATGCCTGGAGAGTGGGAGAGAGTGTAACAGAGGATTGGAGAGATGGATGGAGAGAGAGATATATGAGACCTGGGCTTACAAACATACTGTAGCTTGTCATTAGTCCACAGAGATAGTGATTGAGAGCTCTATTTAATCTGTAACGCCAATGTTTTTGTGAGTCTTTTCTATGAGGTAAATAGTGGACACCGTACTGCTATATAAATGTTAAGGTCATTTCCGATTGAGCCGACATGCAATGTTTACCGTGAATGCAGTCTTCGCTAGAGCAGGAATATTTCTTTAAAATGTAAATCACGCTGTAAAGCTGATCTTCCATGATGCTGATTGAATAGAGCCCTTACAGATGGTAATCAATATTGATTGACAGCTAGCACAGCCTATTGGAAGATTTCACTCACAAAGTAAGACAGTTTAAGGCCTCCCATATCTGCTATATTCTCCCCCAGAGTCAGACGGCCATTCACCTACAGACACACAGGGGAAAGATACCATTGCAACTCCCATTACAGGTGTGTGTGAGTGTCTAGTAAGCAGTGTAACAAGGTATGCTATGCACCCACCCTCTGGTTGTAGACGGTGAAGTTGTCGTAGAGTTTGACGATGCACTCTGCTTTCTTCTGAAACTTCTTGTATGACTCCTCCGTCCACCACTGCTTCAGGTTTCCATGGCGATCATACTGGCCACCTAAGAGAAAGATTACATAATTTAGCATGGTGGTCACTATTCGGCCATGCTGCAAGGTACAGTTGTTGGCTATAACCTTTTACTCTCTTGAGTCATTTGACTGATTTCATTGGTTGGGTTAAGGGGAGGCGGGACTTCCATACCTTGCAGCATGGTCTGATAGTGACGACCCACTTAGATGGGGGGCAAGAGGCTTGAGTTAGGATGACCAATGTGGACAAAAGACATGAACCCCTTATTCAGAACTGATATTGCACTGACATTACAGTTTTACTACTGTTAGGCTACTACTGGTCATGCCCCATTGGATTTTAATATTTTCTAGGACACGTGTAAGACAAAGAAGCGTTCTCTCACCCCAGTCATCATATCCATGTGTCAGCTCATGACCGATGATGGCTCCTATTCCTCCATAGTTCAGAGATCTAGAGGGAGGAGGGAGAGAGGGGATGAGTTACTAATCACTTAGCATATGAGGACAACAGCGTAATGTATTTATAATAACACATAACACAAACTGAAACTTTTTATCAGCCTGCAGTTCTAACCCGTCCTGAAGGGGACAGTAGAATGTTACATGAATCATAATCTGACCCAATGATATCATATCTAACTTAATAACTGAATAGAGGGAGAGTTCTGGCCACCTCTCCTTGACCTGGGTGGGTGTAGTCTGGCAGACCATGCAGATAGAGACTGATGCGATGCAGGGACTGCCCGAGGCCTCCGGCTATCCACATGACCAAGTCTGAAAATGACTTTCTGACAGGACGTCGATACCCTGCTGAGAGTTGCCCTCCAAACCTGAATAAACTAACTGGCTGAGTGAGGCTTCATTACCTGGGGCCTGATAGCAGCGTTGGACTAGCCTCAGTCTTCATGGCAGGTTAGGGCTACTGCAGTAATAACTCCAGGGAACGGTACCACGATCACACATCTAATATCATATTCCATTCATCAGTATGCATGGGTGGATGCAGCGGTCGTTTATGTGGAGTGGTAGTGATCACTTCTAATGGAATAAGTATGTGAATAAATAATACCGTGCTGTGAGGGTTCAGGGTTGCAGTATAGCTGTGATTGTGTTGTGATCATTAAGTGAGAGGGGAATGGTTTGGAGGTAGAATACGAGGGGTAATGTAAGGGGAAAGTAATGGTGTATAGGGGTTGTCCTGGACAACTACAGTACAGCGGGTGCAGGCTTTTGTTCCAGCCTAGTAGGCTACTAACTAACGCACTTGATACAACTAATCAATGTCTTGATTAGCAGTTGATTAGTTGAATGACTTCGAAATATTCAGTTGTACTCACTGTGGAAACTCAGGGTCGTACAGCGTGGGCTGAAGGATTCCAGCGGGAAATACTAAGAGTAAAGAAAGAGATAGCATAAGATAAAGAGTCGGGTAGATAGAGGGAGAGAAAGGGAGGGAGGGAGAGAGAGGTAGGGTAAAAAATTAGCTCGTGTGGCTGATGGCTGTGTTTGTCTGGCTCTCTCTGTCCTTTGCTGCCTGCTCTGTAACTCACCATTGATTTTTCTGTGAGGTAAATTTGATCCACGAGGCAGACGCAGACACCAATAGAGGCCAACACTGGTGGGAAAGTGAGGGGAGATGACAAAGTGTGTGGGGCGGAGGAAAGTGAGGGGGGCTGGTGTAAGTAAGTGAATGCAGAATAAGTGTGTTAGGGCGTGTGGGTGCCTCATCACATGGATGGACCAGACAGAAGAAGAAGAGGAGGAGTGTGTTATCTTGTATATACTAAGAGCGTTGATGTGCTATGGGATCACACACTGACTCACCCATTTGGTTCTTGTTTGGGAGATGGTAGGCATTGAGGGCCTGAGGGGGAAGGAGCCATCTGAGAGGGAAACAAAGTCAATCAGAGATCTATTAATCCTACATTCACTAAACATCTTCAAACAACAAGAGACACAAAGACATTTCTCAAGTGTCACAGGCAATTTGTTTCAAAACCTTTGAGGTTTTTTTAAGGTGAAAATATTCTATATTTATTCCAATATTGATAATTCATGTCTGCATAAGAAAACAGTCCCTTCGTCATAATCTTTCAATCCAGGCGCATCGATTTGAAGACATTTCCCAAATTAATAACTTTGAAATTCAGAGATGCCCTTGTTCTGGTGGGAAAGACGGATGGCCCTACAGACAGCGGAGAGATGGGGAGACGGGTGGAGGGATGAGGACATGTTTTCTCTGCAGAGGGAGAGATTAATGATGAAAGGAGTATATTTGTGATAGAGGAAGTCATGATTTGGCAGTACTGGGTGGAGGGCTTCAGCTTGTTCGGACACAAGATCAGTTTTGAGTTCTGTCCTAGGAGCACATTTTAAACAGTTACACAAAAGACGAGCTTATGGTATCTTCAATTTGTAGGTACATCACTTGTATACTCTTCACTTCAATTACTCTTGTCATAAAATGTGAGGTTTTGTGTCAAGAGGTGCATAGAACTTTGAATCTGTGTGTAGTTGTGTTATTGTGAGACTGAACATCTGGAGCAGTTGAAAGCATCACTTACGCGGTCTTGTCCACCTGCTTGTGGATCTTCTTGACAGACATCTTGATGTTAAAATTAATACTGTTGAGGATGTTTTTGAAATAGGTATTTTCATCCACATCAAACTGGAGAACAAATAACAGAGTTGGAGAGAGTCAATGAGAGCAAGAGAGAGAGAGTACGTCTGTGAGAGTAAAAGTGGTCTCACCCCATACTCCTGGTCTATGAGCTCTGGTTTGAGTAGGAAGTCTGGATAGCCTGTCATCACCATCATATGCTGCAGCTGAGAGAAGGAAGGGAGGAAAGGGTCAGAGAAAAGAGGGGAAGAGAGAGTGAAAGAGACTTTGCACATATTTAGCCGACATATCCTTCATAGACCACACACACACGACCAGCTAATCAAGCAGACTGTTATAATGGGATTACACTGGAGCACTTTTGTTTCAGCAAGTGCTCTAAAAGGATTAAGACTTTACATTCTGAAAGTATCAGACAACATACTGAGATAGGGATTTAATAAACCAGTATTAAACTGATCCAGAATAAAACAACCCCTGCTTTCATCCTACGTTGTACTACAGTAGGCCTATTTGAGATAGTGTGGTATCCTGACCTTGGCCTTGGCTGCCTCCTTGGTCACCTCATCCATCCAGTCCAGCTCTTGCAGCCGGAGGTCCAGTGAGTGCTTTATGTCCTCTACCAGCTCCTGTACCTGAGGGAAGAGGTCAAAGGTTAGAGGTCAGTTGTTTTTAAGGGTTCTATTGGGAGTGGGCCAGAGAGATAGCTGTATCAGGTAAGCCTAAAGTCAGATGGACCCTTCGCCCTCTCCTATTCCTAGGGACTTTTCATAGATCTGAAACTGAAAGGATAGGTTAGCTGTAATATGAAGGAAATTCCTACATACAATGGCTAGGGTTTGGGGGTTGAGGCTAGGTTGGCATTGAACACAACAGAGGGAAAGAGGGGGGAGAAAGGAAGAGAGGAATGAGAGAAGGAGGAATAGATGATGAAGAGCTTAAATAAAGATAGGGGTCAGCGGGGTTAGGAATGCCATTGGAAACCACATCCCCTAGAATGAACAAGCTACTATATAGAAGCAGACTAGGATAGAGAGGGATAAGGTGTGATGATGGAAGGCTTAGGGTGGGATGGAGATAGAGAAAGAGGGGCATTTTCAGTTCTACTTCATATAGAATCACCAGACCATTACAGAAAGAAACAAAGAAAGAGGGACAGAGACAGAAGCTGCCCTACCTTGGCCGCTGCTGTGAGGAGAGAGTGAGAGACAGAGACAGAAGCTGCCCTACCTTGGCCCTGCTGTGAGGAGAGAGTGAGAGACAGAGACAGAAGCTGCCCTACCTTGGCCCTGCTGTGAGGAGAGAGTGAGAGACAGAGACAGAAGCTGCCTACCTTGGCCCTGCTGTGAGGAGAGAGTGAGAGACAGAGACAGAAGCTGCCCTACCTTGGCCCTGCTGTGAGGAGAGAGTGAGAGACAGAGACAGAAGCTGCCCTACCTTGGCCCTGCTGTGAGGAGAGAGTGAGAGACAGAGACAGAAGCTGCCCTACCTTGGCCCTGCTGTGAGGAGAGAGTGAGAGACAGAGACAGAAGCTGCCCTACCTTGCCCTGCTGTGAGGAGAGAGTGAGAGACAGAGACAGAAGCTGCCCTACCTTGGCCCTGCTGTGAGGGCATGGGGTGTGTGGAAAAAGTACCAATTTGTCATACTTGAGTGAAAGTTGATACCTTATAGAAAATGACTCTCAAGTGAAAGTCACCCAGTAAAATACTACTTGAGTAAAAGTCTAAAATAATTTGGTTTGAAATGTACTTAAGTATCAAAAGTACAATGTAATTGCTAAAATACTTATTTTTTACTTTTATATTATATAATATAAAAGTCAAGTATAAATCATTTCAAATTCCTTATATTAAGCAAACCAGGCATCACAATTTTTTATTTAAAAAATATATATAATTCTACGGATTGCTAGTGGCACACTCATAATTTACAAACGAAGCATTTGTGTTTAGTGAGTCTGCCAGATCAGCGGCAGTAGGGATAAAAAATCTGCCAGATTTTGAATGCGGCAGTAGGGATATTCTCCTAATAAGTGTGAATCAGACCATTTTCCTGTCCTGCTAAGCATTCAAAATGTAATGACTACTTTTTGGGTGTCGGAAAATGTATGGAGTAAAAAGTACGTTATTTTCTTAAGAATGTAGTGAAGTAAAAGTAAAAAATTCTAAAATAGAAAAAGTAAAAAGTACAGATACCCCAAAAACGACTTAATAAGTACTTTACACCCACTGCTGTGAGGAGAAAGTGAGAGACAGAGATAGAAGCTGCCCTACCTTGGCCCTGCTGTGAGGAGAGAGTGAGAGACAGAGATAGAAGCTGCCCTACCTTGGCCCTGCTGTGAGGAGAGAGTGAGAGACAGAGATAGAAGCTGCCCTACCTGGCCCTGCTGTGAGGAGAGAGTGAGAGACAGAGATAGAAGCTGCCCTACCTTGGCCCTGCTGTGAGGAGAGAGTGAGAGACAAGGATAGAAGCTGCCCTACCTTGGCCCTGCTGTGAGGAGAGACAGAGATAGAAGCTGCCCTACCTTGGCCCTGCTTGAGAGGAGAGTGAGAGACAGAGATAGAAGCTGCCCTACCTTGGCCCTGCTGTGAGAAGAGAGTGAGAGACAGAGATAGAAGCTGCCTACCTTGGCCCTGCTGTGAGGAGAGAGTGAGAGACAGAGATAGAAGCTGCTCTACCTTGGCCCTGCTGTGAGAAGAGAGTGGAGACAGAGATAGAAGCTGCCCTACCTTGGCCTGCTGTGAGGAGAGAGTGAGAGACAGAGATAGAAGCTGCCCTACCTTGGCCCTGCTGTGAGGAGAGAAGTGAGAGAACTGCCCTACCTTGGCCCTGCTGTGAGGAGAGAGGAGGGAGAGAGAAGCTGCCCTACCTTGGCCCTGCTGTGAGGAGAGAAGTGAGAGAAGCTGCCCTACCTTGCCTGCTGTGAGGAGAGAGTGAGAGAAGCTGCCTACCATGGCCCTGCTGTGAGGAGAGAAGTGAGAGAAGCTGCCCTACCTTGGCCCTGCTGTGAGGAGAGAGTGAGAGAAGCTGCCCTACCTTGGCCCTGCTGTGAGGAGAGAGTGAGAGAAGCTGCCCTACCTTGGCCCTGCTGTGAGGAGAGAGTGAGAGAAGCTGCCCTACCTTGGCCTGCTGTGAGGAGAGAGTGAGAGAAGCTGCCCTACCTTGGCCCTGCTGTGAGGAGAGAAGTGCTGCTGGACGAAGAGTGCTCCCAGGGCCATGCCGAAGTGTTTGTTGGCCTGGGTGAAACACAGCCTCCCCAGCTCCAGCTGACGCTCCGTACCGTCAATCTCCCGGGAAAACTCATGGATGGTGCTCCGGAACGCCGTGGACAGGTGTTCACTGAGAGCTGCTACAATCCGCCACAGCATGTAGTTATGGAGAACCCTGGCAAGAGAGATCGAGAGAGGGGGGGAACGATGACTTTTTAGTTTTAACAAGACTTTATTGTATAATATAATTCCACCTTCATAGATTCACTGTGGAAACTCCCAGAAAAAGATTCATGCAAAAATATAGGAGAAGGGTGAAGACAGAAGAGGTGGGCAAAGAGAGAGGGGGAGTACAGCAAAGGAGATACAAGCAGGTTAGAGGAGAGAGTATGGGTGGGGGAAGAGAGGAGTGATGGATAGAAAATGAAAATAGAAATGAGGGCATAAAGGAAGGGTCCAAGATTGACTCAGACGAGTAGAAGTAAAAAATATATTTCATTCATGTATTAAAACATTATTTTCCCTTCGCAGTAATGTAAAGTTGTGCTTAATGTGTTGAGGGGTCCCACAGAGTGAACATATCCATTCTGCCCTCAGGACAAGTGGCCCTGTCTCCTACTGCGAGACTCCGTTCCACCTTGTTTTCTGTTTTGATGCGCTGCATATTAAATGAAAGCAGTCCAAGTGTCTCGCCAACAAAGCACTTCTGAAGTGAAATGAATTGAGAAGAGAGAGAGTGCAAGAGAAAGAGAGGAAGAGGAAGAGGATGACAATGTCTGTTCTTTTATACCTCTAATATCAGTACAGATCAATGTGTTGTAGGTGTTGCAGCTTCGCTTGGTTTCGTGTTTGAGTTTGTTTACTCTGTTGAATAAAACACCTGTTTTATTCATTTGTTGTAGATTACTTTGTGTGTGTGTGTGTGTGTATGTGTTGTGTGTGTAGCTTTTGGAGACCTGGGAGATTAGACAGAAATGAAAAGGCTTTAGTTAAATGTATTCTAATGATAAAACAATAGCCCTGAATCATCATGGGATGGGAATAAAAAAAACAGTAGAAGTCTGGATTGTAATGGAGCTCATTGTTAAAGATAAAATACATTGTCCCTCCAGAATACTTGCAGACATTACCCTCTGTAATAATGGTCCTACAGCTCCTACCCACAGTCTAAACACACACACACACACTCTTCCCTTGAGACGACCGTGAGTGATAGTGACAGATGGATGAGCAGAGAGGAAGGTGGGAATAAGAGGGAGAGGAGGAGAGATTGTAAAGAGACACTGGTGTTGTCATTACTGTTTCAGCCTCATTGGACACCAGCTCATCTGGTTAATGGGATTGGTTGCAGTTGTCTGGGTCTTGTCAATAGAACCCAGCAACATGGGTATTACACACACTGCCAGAGGGAGTGGGGGAGAAAGAGGGAGGGAGGGAGGGTGGTGGGGGAGAAGTAGGATGGGGGAGAAGGAGGATGGGGGAGAAGGAGGGAGGGTGGGGAGAAGGAGGGAGGGTGGGTGGTGGGTGGGGAGAAGGAGGGAGGATGGGGGAGAGAGGGAGGGTGGGGAGAGAAGGAGGTAGGTGGGTGGGTAGGGTGGTGGGTGGGTGAGAGAGAGAAGGAGGGAGGGTGTGGTGGGTGGGAGAGAGAGAAGGAGGGAGGGTGGGTGGGTGGGTGGGAGAGAGAGAGAGAAGGGGAGGGGGTGGGGGTGGGTGGAGAAGGAAGTGAAAGTGGGTGGGGGGAGAGGGTCGGGCTGGCTGGGAGGGATGAAGGGGGGAAAGAGATGGGACGGCACAGGGTTTGCAAACAACTAGAGAAATGAATTGAGGGTGACAGAAAGATGAGACCCACACAAAGGAGGTCTTGTAAAAAGTGTGTGTAGTTTTTCTTCTCCCTCTGACTACGACACACAGGGGCCAGAGCTCCACATAAATCTGGACTGTCTGAATGACAGGAGGGGAACACAGGAGGGGAACACGAGGGGCACGGCACACGTACTGTTCTGGAACACAGTAGATGTGTGTTTTGTTTCTTTCTCTGTCTGACACCATTTTGCCTCTCAGCAGGTAGAGAAGCTCAGTGAGTGCCCACTGCAAGAACAGACTGACTGACACCCTTTTGCCTAAAAGCAGGTACAGAAAGTGCCCACTGTGAGAACAGACTTTGTGTGTGTGTATCTATGAGTGAGTGTATATTTTACTTATTTATTTTACCATTATTTAACTAGGCAAGTCAGTTAAGAACAAATTCTTATTTACAATCACAGCCTACCAAAAGGCAAAAGGCTTCCTGCTGGGACAGGGGTTTAAAAATAATAATACAAAATATTTATACACTACCGTTCAAAAGATTGGGGTCATTTAGACATTTTCTTGTTTTTGAAAGAAAAGCAATTTTTTTGCCCATTAAAATAACATCAAATTGATCAGAAATTGTAGACATTGTTAATGTTGTGAATGACTATTGTAGCTGGAAACGGCTGATTTTTTTAAATGGAATATCTACATAGGCGTACAGAGGCCCATTATCAGAAACCATCACTCCTGTGTTCCAATGGCACTAATCCAAGTTAATAATTTTAAATTGGCTAATTGATCATTACAAAACCCTTTTGCAATTATGTTAGCACAGCTGAAAACGTGCCTTCTTTATAATAGTTGAGTATCTGGAGCATCAGCATTTGTGGGTTCGATTACAGGCTCAAAATGTCCAGAAACAAAAAACTTTCTTCTGAAACTCATCAGTCTATTCTTGTTCTGAGAAATGAAGGCTATTCCATGCGAGAAATTGCCAAGAAACGGAAGATATCGTACAACGTCGTGTACTACTCCCTTCACAGAACAGCGCAAACTGGCTCTAACCAGAATATAAAGATGAGTGGGAGGCCCCAGTGCACAACTGCGCAAGAGGACAAATACATTAGAGTGTCTAGTTTGAGAAACAGACGCCTCACAAGTCCTCAACTGGCAGCTTCATTAAATAGTACCCGCAAAACACCAGTCTCAATGTCAACAGTGAAGAGGCCACTCCGGGATGCTGTCCTTCTAGGCAGAGGTCCTCTGTCCAGTGTCTGCATTCTTTTGCCAATCTTAATCTTTTCTTTTTATTGGCCAGTCTGAGATATGGCTTTTTCTTTGTAACTCTGCCTAGAAGGCCAGCATCCCGGAGTCGCCTCTTCACTGTTGACGTTGAGACTGGTGTTTTGCGGGTACTATTTAATGAAAAATGTGCTTTTCCTTTCAAAAACAAGGACATTTCTAAGTGACCCCAAACGACCCCAAACTTTTGAACTGTAGTATGTGTATGTATATATATCTATATATCTATATCTATATCTATATATATATATATATATGACAAAACACAGCTTGTTCCAGTCGCAAGCTGCAGCGAACTGAAAAGATGAGCGACCCAGGGATGTGTGTGCTTTGTGGCCCTTTAACATAATGTGACTGGCAGAACGGGTGTTGTATATGGAGGATGAGGGCTGAGGGTAAATATCTCAGATAGGGGGGAGTGAGGCCTAAGAGGGTTTTTTAAATAAGCATTAACCAGGGGTCTTGCGACAGGTATACAGAGATTACCAGTTTACAGAGGAGTATAGAGTGCAGTGATGTGTCCTATAAGGAGCATTGGTGGCAAATCTGATGGCCGAATGGTAAAGAACATCTAGCCGCCCGAGAGCACCCTTACCTGCCAATCTATAAATTACGTCTCCATAATCTAGCATGGGTAGGATTCTGACTTTATACATGTGTGTGTCTGCCCGCCCACTCTCTCCAGGCAGTTTGTGGTGGTGTGTTAGTGGCAGTAACCCATGGGGAGGCCCCACCCCAGCGTGTTTAGAGTCCAGATGAAGGCCTGTTTCTGGGCTGCATTATTGACCTCCCAGAGCCTCAGCTCTGCTGCTCCATAAAGCAGGCAGACATATGGCTGGCCTTTGTCAAACCCCTCTGTCACTGCCTCACCCCCTGCTGGGCCCAAATGGGACTGTGTGTGTGTCCCTCCGTCTGTGTGTGTGTGTTTATATCGATGGGATTGCTCTCATGTAGATGTGTGTGTGTGTGTGTGTGTGTGTGTGTGTGTGTGTGTGTGAGAGAGACCCCATACTGAGAAGCACAGGGGCATTTCTCGTCAGTTATGCAAATGAACAAGTGGTGCACAGTGGGTGGCGGTAGGAACAGGAGTCCGCCACACCCAGTGGTGTGTGTGTGTGAGGGAGGGAGGGAGAGAGGAAACAGCGACCCTAACCTTTGATTAAACACAGATAATGGACTCAGCAGGAGTGATTCAGAGAAACAGAGAGAACAGGGGAGAGAGAAATAGGAAAAAAAGAGAACAGAGGAAAGAGAGAGAGAGAACAGCAACAAGGATAGAGAGAGGTATGAAAGATAAATGAGATAGAGATGAGAGAGAAGCAGCAAGAGAGACCGTAGGAAAGATGAAGAGGGGAGAGAGATGGAGCAACGGAGGGAAAAACAGAGTGGAGGAGCGAGACCGGAAAAAGAGAGAGAGAGGACAGATTGAAAAAGAACAGACAGTAAAAAGAGGGAAGCAGGAGAAGGAGAAAACAGAGAGAGGAGGGAACATGAAAAGAGGGGTTTATTACTGTAATCACCAAGAGGGAGAGAGATGGCGAAAGTAAGAAGAGAAGTAGAGAAAAGAAAGGAAAAACAACAAAAGAAAAGACACAGAAAATCTTCTGAGCCTCCAGGGGATTGGCTGTAATGCTGGTTGTCACCATGGCGATGATAATAAGGGTGATTATAGCAAAGAGCATTATGATAAGATTATTATTACATTATCTGATATTAGATAACATGACATTTTATGAGAGCACTCACCCCACTGTGTGTCTCTTTTCTCATTTCAAAGAACATCTCACTCAAGAACTGATATATCAGAAAGAAGGAGAAAAGGAGATAAGAGAGCTGGAGGGTGAGCTGGAGGGTGAGCTGGAGGGTGAGACTTGCTGGTAGGGTGGTGAGTCAATTCGTATGCTGTGGTGAATGGCGTGGTGCCCACTGAGACATAAGTCTCGTCGGGAATCAAGACTCCAAGCGGCCGGAGAAAGCTGCTTCCTGGTAGCCTTCACTGCGTCCTTGTAGGCTATCTGTCCAGTTGCTTTAACCCGATCTTCCCCTGTGGGAACTTATTCCCCACATTCTGGTTGGTTGAGGTGGTGCGAGATTTCTGGTAGGTGAAGATGTGTATGTGTCATATGTTCTTCATCTCTCTCTGGTCCCACAACTGGCCTGTCTCGTCGCTGAGTGCCCTGGTTCAGGGCAGAATGCTTCCGTGGCCAGTTGGTGGCTTTGAGAACAGTCGTCTTCGAGTGGTGGCCGAGAGCCTGGAGGGACGCCGAATTCCCCGAGTAGAGCGAGGGTGGGTCACTCATGAAGACAATAACCAGATGGTTGCAGTTGAATATCACAAGAGTAAATTTGAGGGAAGAGTATGAAAAACAGGAGTGGAATAGTTGGTGACAGGTATGTGAAGACAGATACTAAAATCTGGAACATCATTAAAAGAAGGAAGTAAAGGGTAAGGTTTACTCGCTAAACACGATCAGACTAACGATTAGGCACAGGTCTCGTTAATTCTCACAACTTTAAGCTTTAATATTTTTGGAGGGTATTTATTGTAAATTCAGGCAGTTATTCTCAAATTGACCGTGTCACCTTATGGTTGTATTTCACTTCTTTTTGGGATAGGGGGCCGCATTTTTCACTTTTGGAATGAATTGGTGCCCTAGTGACGAGTATCTAGCCCCTGTCAGCCATGTCAAGCTATATACATATATCATAATTAAATAGTAACTGGACATGTGTAAGACACAGCTCAGCGAGGTTGTCTATAGAAAACTTTTCAACCACCTTTCCTCGGAAGACGCTGACCGCACCCGGACTTTATCATTTAAGGAATAACCCACTAGATCGGATAGTCAAGAGTATAATTCTAATACTCCGCCCGCACTTTAGATAAGGAGTTCTGAGATTGCATCGCTATTGTAAAATGGTATCTGTTTTACAGAGTGGATATTCCGATGACACAAGGTGAATGCACCAAATTTGTAAGCGCTCTGGCATAAGAGCGTCTGCTAAATGACTTACAATATGTGAATAACTTGTAACAACTGTTTTGAACTAAAACTAATCGTAGACATAAACGCAACTACCCCGATGACGCCCACAATCACCCTGCACACTCTCAGCTCGACTTCTTTCTGCTGTTTTTGCTGAGATCAGGCGGCAGAGTACACAGAACTGGTGTTTCATTGCTCTGCCTACCGTGGTTTCTTTTTTTGTTCGTGAAGCATGTGTCTGTCCATATGTTTATATTATTAAGAAGCTCTAGCCAGGGACAATCAGGCTGGTCTTTGACAGCACATACACTGTGGTGGTCGGAGGTGGGGGGTCCAGACGATTACTATATATCCACCCTTGCTTCCTGCCTCCCGCCCCCCACTGTAGCAGTATGAATCTGGAAGTGTGTTAAACACCCTTGATATCATCACCAGTGATCACTTATTGCCGTGCCAACCATGCCTCATGGCTTGGGAATGGGGCAATATTGCTACCAAAACTTGGGGGAAATGATCAATGAAACTTACTAGTTATTTATATCTAAATGTTTGAACCACCTGGTCCACCGCCCGACACTCCTGCCGAAATCATCAACATCCCTGGTCCCCTTCCACCTTGGACTACTCCCTGATCACAGAGGTGGTAACTGCTCGTCCTCTGGGCCCGCCCTCTGCTCTCCGCGAGCGCGATTAAACAGGAGGCGACACACCACGACCCGATATAGACAGGTCAAAGACTAACAGTGTCTTGACCTCAAAATACATAACAAACTTATTAAAACACAACAAGTATGAAGTATAATCCCAGCCCCCCCTAGTAAAGGCCAAAGAAATGAATTCAAGCAACTTTCCAAAAATACTTACACATACTAAAACTCAACAGCAATACTGGATTATTTCATTCAACTTTCTTTGCTACACCTTTTACATTATTTCCTTTCTCTTCGTATCTCATCCAAACGATCCTTTCTCCTCCTCCCTCCCTCCTCCTCTGCTCCTTCTCCATGCCCAACTCCTCCTCCTCCTCCTCACCCTCCTCTCGATCCACCCTTTCCCTCCTCCTCTTCTCCCCGTCTACCAGCTAACCTCACACCACCCTCCTCCGCTCTCTCTCCCTCCCACCCTCTCCTCTTCTCACCTTTTGGAGGTGGTA
>NC_036862.1:31604952-31639376 GCF_002910315.2 Salvelinus sp. IW2-2015
CTGGAGGTTGGGCTGGCCTGTGTGTGGGGGCTAGCCGTAATGCCGGTGAGCTGGTGTTAACACTGCCTGCCTAGAATGAGGAGGATGTACGATATGTCGCTAGGTATGCGCAGCTATAGAGTGAGGGGGGGAGAGAATGGCTTGGGGATGGCAGTTGGAGACTTGAGCAAATGTTGGGGTAGAAGAAGATGTTAGAAGAAAAGTTGAAAATCGAGTAATGTTTGACCCCATTATTCTTGATGATCTCGGAGACTTTCTCCATGTAGTCAGTAGCCAACACCACAATCTCTTCATCCTCAGAGAAGTTATCATGGAAGATTCTGTCCAACAAACGTTTCCAATGCAGCTGGAAAGGAGAGGGCAGTAAGAGGAGAGGAGAGGAAGAGGGGAGAGGAGTGGAGGGATAGGAGAGTAGAGGTTTTAGGTTTTAACAAGTGTGAGAGAAAATTTTGTTTGTGCTTTTCTAATAACCAATTCAATTGTGTTCATGCAAGTGACAGATTGATTGTGTCTGCAAGGAATCCTCACTATCAGTATAAGCAATTTGGCAGTACATTGCTTTGAGGACCAAAAAGGGTGTCTCAGTTTCAAGGTCTCAGCTTGGAAATAAGAAGCATTGTGAGGTATTGGTTGGCTACATGCAGGAACCAAACGTTAATGATGAATTAATTATGAATAATGAATCATGTAAATCATGCAAATATAATTTGTCTGTGTAAGCAGTATAGAAGAGAACTAACGGGACTGCCCCGGCGGATCTCGCGACCGACGTGTACTACTTGGTTTCATTAAGTTTGTTGGAACCTCTCCAGCTTGCTGATAAAAAATAATTGTATTCAATTTAACTAGGCAAGTCAGTTAAGAATAAATTCTTATTTACAATGACGGCCTACCAAAAGGCAAAAGGCCTCCTGCGGGGATGGGGGCTGGGATTAAAAATTTAAATATAGAACAAAACACACATCACGACAAGAGAAACACCACAACACTACATAAAGAGAGACCTAAGACAACAACATAGCATGGCAGCAACACATGAAAATGCACCATGGTAGCAACACAACATGACAACAACATGGTACAGTAGCAACACAACATGGCAGCACAAAACATGGTACAAACATTATTGGGGACAGACAACAACACAAAGGGCAAGAAGGTAGAGACAACAATACATCACGCAAATTGGAAAAAAACTTTCAGTAAGAGTGCCCATGATTGAGTCTTTGAATAAAGAGATGGAGATGGTAAATTTAATATTGACTTTGAGTCCCTGGTGGGAATTTCCACAACACAAGATAAGAAAACAGAATTGTTGTCACCCTGCTCTGATGAAAGGAAGGGGGATTCCAACAAACCTTTATTGTACCAGTAAGGAAAGTGCAAATGCTGCCTCCAAAATATCAAAGATATATAGAGGATAACAAGAAGGTAAAGCCATAAAAAAAACCTGCTCATAACTTAGGTCATCCACAACACAAAGTTCCTCTTTAACTGCTGAGCATACAGCATCCCTGTAATCCCAAATGGTCTCATAATGTACCACTATTATTAACAGGCAATAGTGGGATAGCAGAAAAGAGAGAGTGAAAGAGGGAGAGGGATAAATCAGTATGAACGTAATTGACATCCCCCTAATTTGACCATGTCTGTCTGTCTGAATGTGTTTTGATGTAGGATCTTAATTTAAACCAGTTTGCTACAGCAGGAAAATAATCTCTCTCACTCTCCATTTGCACCTTTTTAGTAATCTCTTTCGCATTTCTTTCTTTCATTCATTCATTCATTCTTTCTTTCTTTTTCTCTCATGTTTCTTTCTCTCGTTTTATCAGTGATGCTAGTGAAGCTCACTTCATTCATCTCTCTCTCTGTCCATGTCCATTCCCCCATTCACTCCCCTCCCTTCTTCTCCAATCAGAAGTGATGGAGCAGCTCTGAATTCTCCATCAGTTTCCTGCTGCTGTCCAAGTCACCTTACGGTTCTCCCCTCCTGTCTTCCCCCCCTCTCTCGTCTTTCTCTACCCCCCCCAGTCCCTCTTTCCCCCAGATGCATTCCATATGCCCCCCATCAGTTCTCTCTTCCCACCTCGTCCTCCTTCTGTAGTCCCCCCGTCGACCCCTAATTTATCCGTCCTCTCCCTTCCTCTACCCTCTTTCTCCTTCCTTCCGTAGCCCCCCGTTGGTTCTCTTCTATCCGGAAGGCGGACAGCTTCGCTGAGCCACGGAGCAGGTTCACGGAGCGTAAGAATGGCCCCCGCCTTACACACACACTTCACACCTTCAAATGCTCTGCTGGAGATCAGCTCTTATTCCATCACACTTCTGCCCAACACACACAACACAGATATAAAAGATGGTGTGTGTGTGTGGTACATCACACTAGGAGCGATGCGCTGTAGTTGTCTCAGGTGATGCGGTTGTACTAGTGTTGATGTCTTTCTTCTGTTCATCATACTCAGACACAGTAATCTGAAACAGAGGGGAATAAACATTAAAACTGAACACACACAACACCACACACCCACACACACACACCACACACACACACCACACACACAACACACACACACACACACACACACACACACAACACACACAACACACACACACACACACACACACACCACACACACACACACACACAACACACACACAACACACACAAACACACACCAAACACACACACACTTACGTTGGCTAGGAGTGTTTCCAGCTGTAGGATCTCTTTGGACTTTTGAGTGGCATTGTGAGCCCCCAGCATGCTTAGCAGACGCTCCATCAGGGCCTTGTAAGCTGCCAGGATCTGTCCATGACATCATCATTAATGGTCAATGGACAGCAGTGTGACATGTGGCAGAGCAGACAGGATAACAAAGGGAACAGAGATGACAGGAACAAACAGGTGGATGGATGGAGAAGAAAGGAATTGGTCGATAAGTGAACAGATGAGCAGATGGAGTGGTGGATAGAAAGAGGGAGGGAGTAATCCTGTACCTTCACACTGTCCTCATCCTGCCCCAGGTACAGAGTCCTCTCAGGCAGTGTGAGCCCCTCCTGATCAATCTACAAATACACACATACGATCACAGTCAAGAGAACACACATGGACATGTGTAATCAACACAGACATGTAAGTAAACAGATGGTATATCAGTCAGATCTGCCTGAACAGGCAGTTAACCCACAGTTCCTAGGCCGTCATTGAAAATAAGAATTTGTTCTTAACTGACTTGCGTAGTTAAATAAAGGTAAAATAAAAAAATGTAAAATAAAGATGATAAACAGTAAGGTGTTCACACACGCAGAGAGACACTCTGACAGAGACACTCTTACCCTGATAGCGTTGCGTGAGGAGTTCTTATCGTCCACGTTGACAGTCAGAGAGAAGAAGACCGCAGTGCTGTACACCCCCTGGGTCCTATAGAGCAGCTCGTTAAAGTCTGGTCTGGCTGGTGCAGTACTGCTCTCCCACCCCGCACCACCAGAGGGCACTCCAACCAGGTCCCACCCGCCACAGCTGTCAATCACCTCCGTCATGGGACCCGACCCCAGCTTGTCAATCTCCTGGATGTTCACACAGGAGCGGTAGAACTCTTTCACCTTGCGTTCAGCCGAGTCCACGGTGTGCCGGCGCACGGGCTCCAGCAGGAGGCGTCGTAGCTTCTCCTCGTTGTGCTCTCCGATGGCGGTGATGATGCCGTAGCTCAGCTTGTCCTCTGGGATGCCATGGCGCTGTAGCCAGCCGCCGCAGGCAAAGCTGTAGAAATCCTGGCAGGGCTGGATGGTGGGGTCGATGTTGGCCTGGATGAAGCGTGCGGCGCGGACTAACGAGCGTTTCTTCTGGCAGTCCTGTCTGCAGTGCCCCTCTTGCTGGAAGTCCAGGGAGATGTATTTGAGTGCCAGCATGCTGCCCAGGATGACACACATCCCCACAGCAAACACCAGAGCAGAGAGCAGGCAGATCTCCCTGCGGCTCCAACGAGGACGTCTCTGTCCGCTGTTGATGCCACTCAGGTCCCGACTCCGATCACTGGCCCCGCCCCCTTTGCCTCGGCCACGCCCAATATTTCGGTCTAGGCTCCCGCCCAAGTGCAGGCTCATGCCGTTGCTAAGGGTGCCGCTACTATAGCGACCACCATACTTGACCTCCTGGAACTCATCGTAGTGGGCTGTGAGGGAGTATGTCTTCTCCATGGCAATGAGAGTTGATTAGAGTTACGTTGTTGAAAAAAAGAGACCGATAGAGGGAGTGGTGGAAGGTGGTAGAGAGAAGAGTCTTTCAGATGGCCATGTCCCTCCAGGCCTGATATGGGCGAGGGCACCCACTAGAGGGCTAAAGAGGTAACGCAGCCCAAATGCCCTGGGCTCTCCTGAACACACTGCCTCTTGTATGTCTCCTCTGCTACCCTTACCTTTACAGAGTTAGGGAACACTGAGGCTCTCTCTCTGTTTCTCTGTCAGTGTATCTCTGGGTCTTGGTCTCTTTTTCCCTTTTGCCCTGTCTTCCTCTCTTCCTTTTCCCCCAGTGGAGCCTCAGCCTGTCTGTCAATAGAAAAGGAGGAGAGGAAGAGGAAGGGAGGGAGGGGATGAGACAGAAGATGGAATCCATGATTACAGCACTGAGATAAGACAAAGGGTTCTGTCTCTTTTGAGATGCTCCTCTTTCAGTCTGTCGTTCTTTCATAAAGTTCTTTGGATTGATTGCTGACACCCATCCATCAGGGAGATGATTTCGCTCTGTGACTCATGACTTTTAATGGATCGATAGGGAGTAGGGGAGGAGAAAGGGAGGGAGAGGTAGGAAGATGGAGAGAGAGGATGAGGAGAGAGAGAGGATGGGGGAGTGTGCAGAGGGAGGGGAGAGGGGTAGATAAAGATGCAGAAAAAGGGGGCGATGGAAGAAAGAGGGATGGAAATGGTATGGAAGAGTTATTTAGACAGGCAGGAATAGACATTCTGCAGGACTGGTTGTGAGGAAACACATATACCAGCCAGGTCACCCGTGATACAAGTCAGTATTCGACGTCCATCCATGTCTGAGGACATCAGGAGATGATGTGGAAGCTGGTCACTAGGGGTAACAATGAATGCTGTTACCTTCAAGTAGGTTTCAGATTTTCTAGGGCGATGGGGATAGTGGATAGACATAAGCATCTGCCTCTGATTCCAAAGGTTGCAAGTTTGAATTTATAGTTAGAAAGTGGTTTTTGATATTTTTGTTTTAAGTCTATCCCAAACCTTAACCATTCCGAGTTAATGCCAAACATTAATAATGCTGAGTTAATATCCTAAACTCAACCTTAAACACTTTGAATGCTGACGTTTGGAGCAACCTCAAAATTTGACATTTGTGGAACATGGATGAACGTCCAATTCTGACGTGAGATTGTGAGCGCACACACACACACACACACACACACACACACACACACACACACACACACACACACACACACACACACACACACACACACACACACACAGAGAGAGAGAGCAGGTGATAAATTCACAAGCATGACACTTAGCAATAGAAGAAAAGGCTGTTAAAGACATCAGAGCCAAAGTTTTAAACTCTCAGAGGAGATATTGAGTATCAATTCACAAAGATCGCTATCCCAGCTTTCAGAAGTTCGACTGGCTTTTCACTATAGTGGAGTGAGACAACACACACACAGACACTCTCTTTCTTTGTTTTGCCTCAGGAAAGTGAGCGGAGAGATCAAAGATTTGGAAAGAGGGCAGCCAGGGTGCGTGTTTTTATTTGTATTTTTTTATTTCACCTTTATTTAACCAGGTAGGCTAGTTGAGAACAAGTTCTCATTTACAACTGTGACCTGGCCAAGATAAAGCAAAGCAGTGCGATACAAACAACATCATCATTGCAAACAACGTCATCATTGCTTAGCACAAAAAGGGCTTCACAGGCAAGGATATTGCTGCCTGTAAGATTGCATCTAAATCAACCATTTATCGGATTGTCAAGAACTTCAAGGAGAGCGGTTCAATTGTTGTGAAGAAGGCTTCAGGGCGCCCAAGAAAGTCCAGCAAGTGCCAGGACCGTCTCCTAAAGTTGATTCAGCTGCGGGATCGGGGCACCACCAGTACAGAGCTTGCTCAGGAATGGCAGCAGGCAGGTGTGAGTGCATCTGCATGCACAGTGAGGCGAACACTTTTGGAGGATAGCCTGGTGTCAAGAAGGGCAGCAAAGAAGCCACTTCTCTCCAGGAAAAACATCAGGGACAGACTGATATTCTGCAAAAGGTACAGGGATTGGACTGCTGAGGACTGGGGTAAAGTCATTTTCTCTGATGAATCCACTTTCCGATTGTATGGGGCATCCGGAAAAAAGCTTGTCCGGAGAAGACAAGGTGAGCGCTACCATCAGTCCTGTGTCATGCCAACAGTAAAGCATCCTGAGACCATTCATGTGTGGGGTTTCTTCTCAGCCAAAAGAGTGGGCTCACTCACAATTTTGCTTAAGAACACAGCCATGAAAAAATAATGGTACCAACACATCCTCCGAGAGCAACTTCTCCCAACCATCCAGGAACAGTTTGGTGACGAACAATGCCTTTTCCAGCATGATGGAGCACCTTGCCATAAGGCAAAAGTGATAACTAAGTGGCTCGGGGAACAAAACATCGATATTTTGGGTCCATGGCCAGGAAACTCCCCAGACCTTAAGCCCATTGAGAACAATCATCAAGAGGCAGGTGGACAAACAAAACCCCACAAATTCTGACAAAGTCCAAGCATTGATTATGCAAGAATGGGCTGCCATCAGTCAGGATGTGGCCCAGAAGTTAGTTGACAGCATGCCAGGGCAGATTGCAGAGGTCAAATCAAAGTTTATTTGTCACGTGCGCCGAATACAACAGGTGTAGACCTTACAGTGAAATGCTTACTTACAGGCTCTAACCAATAGTGCGAAAAAAAAGTGTGTGTGTGTGTGTGTGTGTGTGTGTGTAGGTAAGTAAAGAAATAAAACAACAGTAAAAAGACATTTGAAAATAACAGTAGCAAGGCTATATACAGACACCGGTTAGTCAGGCTTATTGAGGTAGTATGTACATGTAGGTATGGTTAAGGTGACTATGCATATATGATGAACAGAGAGTAGCAGTAGCGTAAAAAGAGGGGTTGGCGGGTGGTGGGACACAATGCAGATAGCCCGGTTAGCCAATGTGCGGGAGCACTGGTTGGTCGGGCCAATTGAGGTAGTATGTACATGAATGTATAGATAAAGTGACTATGCATATATGACAAACAGAGAGTAGTGCAGAGAAAAAGAGGGGTTGGGGGGGCACACAATGCAAATAGTCCGGGTAACAATTTGGTTACCTGTTCAGGAGTCTTATGGCTTGGGAGTAAAAACTGTTGAGAAGCCTTTTTGTCCTAGACTTGGCACTCCGGTACCGCTTGCCATGCGGTAGTAGAGAGAACAATCTATGACTGGGGTGGCTGGGGTCTTTTAAATTTTTTAAGGCCTTCCTCTGACAACGCCTGGTGTAGAGGTCCTGGATGGCAGGCAGCTTTGCCCCGGTGATGTACTGGGCCGTACGCACTACCCTCTGAAGTGCCTTGCGGTCGGAGGCCGAGCAATTGCCGTACCAGGCAGTGATGCAACCGGTCAGGATGCTCTCAGGCCTACTACTGTTATGTCATCAGCAAACTTAATGATGGTGTTGGAGTTATGCCTGGCCATGCAGTTGTGGGTGAACAGGGAGTACTGGAGGGGACTGAGCACTCACCCCTGGGGAGCTCCAGTGTTGAGGATAAGCGTGGCAGATGTGTTGCTACCTACCCTCACCACCTGGGGCGGCTCGTCAGGAAGTCCAGGATCCAGTTGCAGAGGGAGGTGTTTAGTCCCAGGTTCCTTAGCTTAGTGATGAGCTTTGAGGGTACTATGGTGTTGAACGCTGAGCTGTAGTCAATGAATAGCATTCTCACATAGGTGTTCCTTTTGTCCAGGCGGGAAAGGGCAGTGTTGAGTGCAATAGAGATTGCATCATCTGTGGATCTGTTTGGGCGGTATGCAAATTGGAGTGGGTCTAGGGTTTCTGGGATAATGGTGTTGTGAGCCATTACCAGGCTTCCAAAGAACTTCATGGCTACGGACTTGAGTGCTATGGGTCTGTAGTAATTTAGGCAGGTTGCCTTTGTGTTCTTGGGCACAGGGACTATGGTGGTCTGCTTGAAACATGTTGGTATTAGACTCAATCAGGGACATGTTGAAAATGTCAGTGAAACCTGCCAGTTGGTCAGCACATGCCCGGAGCACACGTCCTGGTAATCTGTCTGGCCCCACAGCCTTGTGTATGTTGACCTGTTGAAAGGTCTTACTCACATCGGCTAAGGAGATCGTGATCACACAGTCATCCTGAATATCTGATGCTCTCATGCATGCCTCAGTGTTTCTTGCCTCGAAGCGACCATAGAAGTGATTTAGCTCGTCTGGTAGGCTCGTGTCACTGGGCAGCTCGCGGCTGTGCTTCCCTTTGTAGTCTGTAATAGTTTGCAAGCCCTGCCACATCCGACGAGCGTCGGAGCCGGTGTAGTATGATTCAATCTTAGCCCTGTATTGACYCTTTGCCTGTTTGATGGTTCGTCGCAGGGCATAGCAGGATTTRTTGTAKGRTTCRGGGTTAGAGTCCRYCACCTTGAAAGCGGCAGCTCTACCCTTTAGCTCAGTGCGAATGTTGCCTGTAATCCATGGCTTCTGGTTGTGGTATGTACGTACAGTCACTGTGGGGACGACGTCCTCGATGCACTTATTAATAAAGCCAGTGACTGATGTGGTGTACTCCTCAATGCCATCGGAAGAATCCTGGAACATATTCCAGTCTGTGCTAGCAAAACAGTCCTGTAGTTTAGCATCTGCTTCATCTGACCACTTTTTTTATAGACCGAGTCACTGGTGCTTCCTGCTTTAATTTTTGCTTGTAAGCAGGAATCAGGAGGATAGAGTTGTGGTCGGATTTACCAAATGGAGGGCGAGGGAGAGCTTGTACGCGTCTCTGTGTGTGGAGTACAGGTGATCTAGAATTTTTTGCCCTCTGGTTGCACATTTAACATGTTGATAGAGATTTGGTAGAACTGATTTAAGTTTCCCTGCATTAAAGTCTCCGGCCACTAGGAGCGCCACCTCTGGGTGAGTGGTTTCCTGTTTGCTTATTTCCTTATACAGCTGACTGAGTGCGGTCTTAGTGCCAGCATCTGTTTGTGGTGGTAAATCAAAAGCCATGAAAAGTATAGCTGAGAACTCTCTAGGCAAGTAGTGTGGCCTGCAATTTATCACAATATACTCTACTTCAGGCGAGCAAAATCTAGAAACTTCCTTAGATTTCGTGCACCAGCTGTTGTTTACAAATATGCACAGACCGTCCCCCCTCGTCTTACCGGAGTGTGCTGTTCTATCCTGCTGGTGCAGGGGTATATCCCGCTAGCTGAATATCCATGTCGTCATTCAGCCACGATTCTGTGAAACATAGGATATTACAGTTTTTGATGTCCTGTTGGTAGGATATTCGTGATCGTACCTCGTCTAATTTATTGTCCAATGATTGCACATTGGCGAGTAATATTGGCGGTAACGGCAGCTTTCCCAGTCGCCTTCGCCAGGTCCTGACCAGGCATCCGGCTCTTCGTCCTCTGTACCTGCATCGCTTCCTCTTGCGAATAACTGGGATGTCGACCCTGCTGGGTGTTTGGAGAAAATCATGTGAGTCTTGCTTGTTGTTGAAAAAAATCTTTGTCTAATCCGAGGTGAGTGATCGCTGTCCTGATATCCAGAAGCTCTTTTCTGCCTTAAGATACGGTTGCAGAAACAGTATGTACAAAATAAGCAAAAAAAACACGAAAAAAACCACATAATAGCACAATTGATTGGGCACCCGTAAAACTGCTGCCATTTCTTCCGGCGCCAATTTAGAGGTCTTGAAAAAGAAGGGTCAACACTGCAAATATTGACTCTTTGCATCAACTTCATGTAATTGTCAATAAAAACCTTTGACACTTATGAAATGCTTGTAATTATACTTCAGTATTCCATAGTAACATCTGACAAAAATATCTAAAGACACTGAAGCAGCAAACTTTGTGGAAATTAATATTTGTGTCATTCTCAAAACGTTTGGCCACGACTGTACAGTGTGTGCAAATGAGGTAGGATAAGGGGGGTGAGGCAATAAATAGGCCATAGTGGAGAAATTATTACAGTATGGCAAATTAATCACTGGGATGATAGATGTGCAGAAGATGAGTGTGCAAGTAGCGGTACTGGGGTGCAAAGGAGAAAAATAAATAAAATAATTAACAATATGGTGATGAGGTAGTTGGATGGGCTATTTACAGATTGGCTATGTACAGCTGCAGTGATCTGTGAGCTGCTCTGACAGCTGGTGCTTAAAGCTAGTGAGGGAGATATGAGTCTCCAGCTTCAGTGATTTTTGCAGTTCGTTACAGTCATTGGCAGCAGAGAACTGGAAGGAAAGGCGGCCAAAGGATGAATTGGCTTTGGGGGTGACCAGTGAAATATACCTGCTGGAGCGCGTGCTACAGGTTGGTCCTGCTATGGTGACCAGTGAGCTGAGATAAGGCGGGGCTTTACCAAGCAATGACTTATAGATAACCTGGAGCCAGTGGGTTTGGTGACGGATAATGAAGCGAGGGCCAGCAAACGAGAGCATACAGGTCGCAGTGGTGGGTAGTATATGGGCTTTGGTGACAAAACGGATGGCACTGTGATAGACTGCATCCAATTTGCTGAGTAGAGTGTTGGAGGCTATTTTATAAATGACATCGCCGAAGTCAAGGATCGGTAAGATAGTCAGTTTTACTAGGGTATGTTTGGCAGCATGAGTGAAGGATGCTTTGTTGCGAAATAGGAAGCCGATTCTAGATTTAGTTTTGGATTGGAAATGCTTAATGTGGGTCTGGAAGGAGAGTTTACAGTCTAACCAGACACCTAGGTATTTGTAGTTGTCCACATATTCTAAGTCAGAACCGTCCAGAGTAGTGATGCTGGACGGGTGGATAGGTGTGGGCAGCGATCGGTTGAAGAGRATGCATTTAGTTTTACTTGCATTTAAGAGCAGTTGGAGGCCACGGAAGGAGWGTTGTATGGCATTGAACCTCGTCTGGAGGTTAGTTAACACAGTGTCCAAAGAACAGCCCTTATACACATCTAGATGTGTATAAGAGACAGGTGGTGGGTAGTATATGGGCTTTGGTGACAAAACGGATGGCACTGTGATAGACTGCATCCAATTTGCTGAGTAGAGTGTTGGAGGCTATTTTATAAATGACATCGCCGAAGTCAAGGATCGGTAAGATAGTCAGTTTTACGAGGGTATGTTTATCAGCATGAGTGAAGGATGCTTTGTTGCGAAATAGGAAGCCGATTCTAGATTTAGTTTTGGATTGGAAATGCTTAATGTGGGTCTGGAAGGAGAGTTTACAGTCTAACCAGACACCTAGGTATTTGTAGTTGTCCACATATTCTAAGTCAGAACCGTAGTGATGCTAGACGGACAGGTGTGGGCAGCGA
Organism: Salvelinus sp. IW2-2015; assembly: GCF_002910315.2. Lineage (NCBI taxonomy): Eukaryota > Metazoa > Chordata > Actinopteri > Salmoniformes > Salmonidae > Salvelinus > Salvelinus sp. IW2-2015. The sequence goes on from NC_036862.1 coordinate 31,616,501, forward strand.
TCGGTTGAAGAGCATGCATTTAGTTTTACTTGCATTTAAGAGCAGTTGGAGGCCACGGAAGGAGTGTTGTATGGCATTGAACCTCGTCTGGAGGTTAGTTAACACAGTGTCCAAAGAAGGGCCAGAAGTATACAGAATGGTGTCGTCTGCGTAGAGGTGGATCAGAGAATCACCAGCAGCAAGAGCGACATCATTGATGTATACAGAGAAAAGAGTCGGCCCAACGATTGAACCCTGTGGCACCCCCATAGAGACTGCCAGAGGTCCGGACAACAGGCCCTCCGATATGACACACTGAACTCTATCAGAGAAGTAGTTGGTGAACCAGGCGAGGCAGTCATTTGAGAAGCCAAGGATGTTGAGTCTGCCGATAAGAATGTGGTGGTTGACAGAGTCGAAAGCCTTGGCCAGGTCGATGAATACAGCTGCACAGTATTGTCTCTTATCGATGGCGGTTATGATGTCATTTAGGACCTTGAGCGTGGCTGAGGTACACCCATGACCAGCTTGGAAACCAGATTGCATTGCGGAGAAGGTACGGTGGGATTTGAAATGGTCGGTGATCTGTTTGTTAACTTGGCTTTCGAAGACTAGAAAGGCAGGGTAGGATAGATATAGGAGGCCAGGGTGCGTGTTGAGGCCAGGGTGCGTGTTGAGGCCAGGGTGCGTGTTGAGGCCAGGGTGCGTGTTGAGGCCAGGGTGCGTGTTGAGGCCAGGGTGCGTGAGCATCTTGCTCTGTGTTTGTTTGGCTGTTAGTTGTCTACCAACTGAACCCAGTGAGATGTGGGTCCCTTGAAGTTAGACTTGGCAGCCATCAGTAACTTGTGATTGTCTTACCTTCTCTACAGTTCATTATTAAAGAGTTTATTTCTAAAATGATATATCCACACTTTTTCCACATTGTGTTTTTTCATCAGAAATTATTGCTTATGTGTACCTTCATGTGTGTGTAAATTATTATTGTACTCAGATTTTTCATTCATAGATTGAATAGACTGTATATCCATTGTTTAGCTGGAATAGAATGTTAGTATCCTGTATATTTGATTGTGATATGTGGTGGTCTCACATATCTTATGAACACATTTACTGTAAGTCAGTCTGGATAAGAACATCTACTAAATGACAAATGTAAAATGCAAATGTTTTACATACAGATCTCATATTACTCAATTGAATTATAATTTTAAATTATAATTTTAAATATTGATAATACAAATGTATAATTTGTACATTTCTTATTGAAAGTGAAGTTATTTGTTACAAAAACCTAGCAGTACTACTTATTTATCTGAGTGTGAGGTGGATATATAGCTTTTTCCCCAAAAAACATTATTTGTCTCAGCGTATGTGTGCGTGGAATCTGAATTTGAGCATGTCTGTATATAAATGAATCTAACTATAATTGTGGTTCACGTCATCTGGAACAGGAGAGGAGGAAGAGAGGAAGATGATGTTTGTGCGGAGGGAGAGACAGTAGGGACACAGACACAATCACATTGATGACCTGCCTCCCACTGATGAGATACCAGACTGCAAATCAACATTGCTATTCACACCTGCTCAACTTTAGCCAGTACAGGAACTATAGAGAGGGAGAGCAGAAGAGGAGGAGAGGAGGAGTAAGAGTGGTAGAGGCAGAGTTGTTTCTCAGTGTGTGAGGAGAGAACACACTGGGCACAGACGTCAGTTCAACATCTAGTTTTGATTTACATTTGATAAAGTTGTCAACTATCGTAAATACAATGTGAAATTAACCAAAAATGTCAGCATGTCATTGGATTAAAAACCTAAAGTCCTGACGTTGATGACTTTTTGCAAATCCAATTAGTTTTCTAAATAGATTCAACATCATAACATAGATTTTTGGGTTGAAATGATGTGGAAACAACTTTGACTCAACCCGTTTTTGGCCAATGGGAAAGGGGGAAGAGAGGTAGTGAGGTAGAACATGTTTGATGCTCTTTTTGTGGAAGGGTAAAAGAGGAAGAGAAAAGGGTTGACTATAAAGGGGAGTGGAGGGAGGGGCTGGGATGAAAGATGAAATGAAGGGGGAGGAAAAAGGGGAATTGTGTTTCTTCACAAGATGCCATTATCTATCCTCTCCATCATCCATCACAAGTCACGACTCTCCCCCTCTGTCACACACACACACACACACACACACACAAAAATGTATTATAAACACTGATATTCACTCTTGATGGACCATACATACACTCACCGAATGCTGTATCTCATATCAACATACACACATAGGCACAAATTGGTAGGATAGCCTCGTGCATGGAGAGGGACATACACACTAACATCCAATATATCCTGAAAACAATTACAGAATCATAACACACACACTAACGGAGTCTTCTTGCAGTGGACAGACATACAATTGTATTGCCCAAACTGTGCGGCTAATGGATTGGATCTGATTGGCATCACTATGAGAAGAGAAGCTGATGAATGGCTGTTTACCAGACATGATAGGTCTAATGTCTGAGAGTGATATTAATGCTGCTCTGTCCTGCACAGTCCATACACACACATTCTCATACACCTATTGCACTTGTGCACACACACAGCCTAAATGCATCATGAATACACTCAGGATGATGCATAGTACCCCACCAGTTGTCAAGCTCTTCTCATATATCACCTCTCAAACAGAGAACATAGATAGCACTTAGGACACAGTTCAGTTCAAACAACTAGGCACACACACAGAGACACACACACGCACACACACAAATAAAACAAACGTTGCACACAAGAAAAGCTCTTATGCACACAGGCCCACTACACCCATCTTGTCCAGAGCATGTCCTGGGTCGCTAACCATGGACGGAAGAGCACGACGCCAGAGGGGTCAGGTTAAGATCAATGCTATTGTGATCCAATTAATTTCAGCGCACAATAGGTTATCGTATAGAATGGGGAGCAGGGGAGGAATCACGCGTCTCTGGCTTTCCCGCAGCCTGCCATGTACACGCATCCATCCGGGCTTGGAGACCCAGGATAGCGCCATACTGTAAATAGGTTTATTTCCCTCTAATCAAAGTGGTCACGGACCCTGACGGATCACATTCAGCAGTACTGGAGTTTCTGAGCAGGCTGGTTCCCACCAACTCTTATCACCGCCTGCCAGAGGCTGCGCACACAGCAGAGAGCCGTAGTGATGGTGTAGGGCTACAGACACGCTATAGTGTGAAATAGTTTTAGAGAACACTGTTGCATAAGGACCAAAAGTAACCTGAAACAGAAATATTTCTGACAAGAATTTACACTTTTCGTGTCTCTCTTACACACAGCCACTTGCACTATTGTGTGACATAAACACACACGCGCGTTCCCGAGTGATCGTTTAACCACTAGCTGGACCGCTGTTACACAAACGATTGTGCGCCCCAGACCCTCGAGGGCATCCCGGGTCTCTTCCTTTCTCCCCTGTCATCAGCCACCAGGATGCTAATTCAATTAACCCGGCTTGGGTGACCACATCGAGGCCCTACACACTCAGTCAATTCGCTCGCCATGGCCACTCGATATCATCCGAGCCACTGAAATGGATACACGGATAAGCGCGGAGCTACGACAGTGAGAAAGAGGCAGATGATCGGAGATCTCTCTGTTTTACTGAGTGTCACATTCAATTTGTAAACGAACCGACGAAAGTCTTATTTCAAATCTAACTTTGTCTGTGGAAAATTCATGGCGCGTGAAAACCCATGTAATAGCCTCCTAATCTTATTCTGACATAACTTTGACAACTGAAGGCAAAATTATCAATGTCCATCTTCATAACTTTCATACTAAACGTTCACACATAAACTCATTTGGGATGTGGTGATTGCGTTGGTCCCACTGGAGAAACCAGAACACTGCTCCACGTTTTACATACAGGGGCTATAGAACACATTCATCAAACAGAGCATCCTGAAATAACACATTAACATTCTACTCTCTGCTAGTGGCTATAAAAGCGATGTAAAACAATATTAACTTAACGTCAGTGCTGATGCAAACACATTTAACTGCTTGGAATTAGACAGGCATGCCACGATATAAACTTAGAATGGGTACACACACACTTACCTGCACGAAGTCAGTGTTCAGAGTCTGTCCATGCGCTTTAGATGTAAGTCTGGTCTGCGACAGTAGTTATGATCGTGTCCTGTCCATGCATGTACATACGGCAGCTGGTCAGAGGGCTAGACGCTGGAACATGCCACTCACTGCGGCTCCGCTGCTGCAGCTGACCCCCAGCATGAAACGCAAATCCAAAAATGCGAGACTTCGTGTGTGAGTGTGAGTGTGAGAGAGAGAGCGCATGTTGACAGACAGGGAGAGAGAGGAGTTAGGAGAGGGAGAGACAGATGGAAGATTTAGCCTACCGCAACCACGGTTGAGAATAAGTGAGTAGCCTGTCGTTCAATGTTGCTTCTATAATAAGTGAGTAGCCTGTCTTCAATTCTGCCATTTGATTATTCTCATCAAATATAACATACGCACAAGGCTATAGCCTAAACATAATGAAATAGTCTACATTATTATCAAAAGTCAGTTTAAGAGGTTATTAAACTGTTGAGAAACATAATCTAAGCCCATAGAGCCACACATAATGCAAACATTCAATTTAAAGTTACTATGCAAATCAGTTAAATAACTGCCCATTTCATTACACCTTATCTCATAGGGCGTTGACCAGAATAAGAGGCGGCGGGAAACCATGCTGTTGCGCGCAATGTTGACACTCTAGACTGACCAAAAAAGTTGTAAAGATGTCAACAGATGGACAAAATAAATCAAACACAGTTTCGTTGCTCTCCATGCCTCCCGGTGACTGGATATACTAACCCTTTGCTGACCATGAGCCCTCACCCAAAGAAAAGGAAAACATTTCAAATGGGGTGACGTCTGTGGGTCTGTGTCAAATTGCTTGAGTCCACATTATCTATAGCCGTATCTCGACAGTTTTCACTTTAAACACACCGTCAGTGTGGAGACATTATTAGCGTTATGTGTTACTAAGCTTCTGCCAGTAGCCTAACCTAAGCTCTGAGGGAAACTGAAAGGTAAACACAGGTGAGAAGCAGCAGACACTGTACAGGTCGGTCGGTCCACCATAGATCATAGACCGACCTGTCTGCTCGCTCAGGTGTAACGCCCAAGGGGACTAAGCACTCCGCGAAATTACACTGCGACACCTAGCCTACAGTCATTATCATTATAAAGGGGGGGGGGGGGGGTGAAAACAGATGAGCCACGATCGATTAGTGTTTTTGACGAGGGGCTTTCGGATGAGTGGCGCGCGCGGGTACCCTGGGACTTTTATTCATCCGAGTTTAATTACGGTGCACCTGCCGCCAGTGCCACGAAGGAGGAAACGCACACCGTGTTAAACTCACCCATACAACCATTTCAGGACAAACATCGAAGAGGTTTTGAGCCATAACTTTGAGTCTGTGTTTGAGCTTCTAAAAATATGAATTAAGTAGGCTACTGGTTCATTCAGGTCCAGGGCCATTTGCAAATGTTGCCTAATTGCCATACATGTAAATAGAACAGAATGTAATTAAAACAAATTAAAATGGAAAATTACATCCAACGTGAAGAGTTTCGATATTTCAAAGCTAAAGTCTGTTTCCAGTTTAGAATGATGTGAATAATTAGAAACAACATCTCTATGGTTTTGGGGGGGAGGGGTGATAGTGGGATTAAAGGCAGGTGATTTAACATGAGAAAGAGGGCCAAAAGGTTGAGGAGAAAAGATGTGTTTTCTGTGTCTGTTCACTCAGCAGCATCTGACCCTGCCTCCGCCCTGCTGCCCCATGCTCCCCCTGACTCAGCCAGACTAATAGGAAGTGAAGTAGGTAGCCGGCAGGATCACCAACCAACAGGATCTGCATCTCAGCTGTAGGAAAGGCATCCCCTCTGTGTGTGTGTGTGTGTGAGGAGGTAGCAGGGCGGAGTTTGGAGTTTAGCCAGAGTGAAATGATCTCGCTCCAAGGAGAAAACAAGGCACTCACAGCCAACCCAGCTAGCACAGTGGATTTGGGCCGATTCCGGCTGAGAGTCAGACTCAGCCAATGTCATGTGGCCTGAGTCTAGGCTGCCTTCGGCAGTGTTACTTTTGGCTAGGATGCGGAAATTGAGCTCCGGCCGATTCCGGTGTGAGTTATCTGGCCCAAATGTATTACTTGGGGCTCGGGCCGATTGTGGCTACTCTCAGGCAGATGATTACACGGGCTGCTTTATACAATTAACATTTATTTATTTATTTTTCCATATTTTATCATTGTTTCTGTGATCAAAAAATACAATTAACTTTTAAATGAAATCCTTTAAGGGTCCTGTGTAGTATTTTAGTATTTTTATACTTTGTGGAAGGCAATTGATAAGCATTCAAAACTTTGTGGCTGGAGCCTCCTGAGTGGCGCAGCGGTCTAAAACACTGCATCGCAGTACAAACTGCTTTGCTACAGATGCTGGTTTGAGACCCGTGCTGCCCGCCAGCTGTGCTACAGATGCTGGTTCGAGACTTGTGCCGGCCGCGACCGGGAGACCCATGAGGCGACGCACAATTGGCCCAGTGCCGTCCGAGTTAGAGGAGGGTTTGGCCGGCCGGGATGCCCTTGTCCTATTGTGCTGTAGTGACTCCTGATGGCGGCCAGGCGCATACACGCTGACACAGTCACCAGATGTACGATGTTTCCTCCTACATTCAATTTTTTTGGTGGATGGGTATAATTTGTATGCATAAACTGTATAATAGTAATATTTAAAATTATTTGCATCAGGCCGCTTCTGGGGGGATTCTGGTAAGATGCCGGCAAAGTCGGCTGAATTCCAGTAGACGGAAACGGCCTAATGTACTTGGGCCGATTCTGGGCAGTCATTCATTTTGATTCCTGGCTAGTCCGACACGTGATTCCGGGCCGATTCAATCAGTTCCTTCCCCCCGAAAGAGGACCGCTTCTGGGCTGATTCCTCATTGCTAGCTGGGAAGGTAAAAACCCTCGATTCCAACATGGATTGTCTACTCAGGGAAAACAGGGTTATGAGGGAGTTGCTACTAGACATATAAAGACGTGGCATGCGTGAAAATATAATATTTTCTGGGATTCCTGAAGACGCATCCAATAATCCAGAGGGGGCGATCAGAGAATTCATGCAATCCCCCTTGAAACTTCCTCTAGAGACTGTAAACAAGGTGACTTTTCACCGAGTACACAGACTGGGAGCTCGGAGCGACAAGACCAAGGGTCCCAGACCTATCATCGCAAAATTTTAACAATACCAACAAAAGGAGCTGATCAATAGCAGAGGAAGGGAGCTAAAATGGACCAAATTCGGTCTCAATGACCAATTTCCACAGGAGATAAACGAATGTCGCAAGAGACTGTATCCTGTACAGAGGCAACAGAGGGAGAGGGGTACGCGTGCCTTTCTCATTGTGGACAAACTCTTTATAGACGGACAGCTCTTCCAAGACAGTTCCATAACACCATGGCTGTACTAGATTCTACGGTGAAGGCAGGTTATGAAAACTGTAAAAATATGTGAACACTATGAAGTTGATATGAACACACACACACACTCAATTACATGCTCACTTACACATACAGACTTATACATACACATACACACTTGATTTCTCTCTCTCTCTTCTCTCACTCCCTCTCTCTCTATTGTCGAGAACTTTTCTATAATTGAATATGTTTTTTGATTGTCTATATTTTCTATGTCTTTGTCTACATGTTTATCTATGTTTACAATAAGCAAGGGGAAGATGTCAGAACAGGGACGTGATGGAATAATAACATATTGTACGGGATACATTTGTACTGTAGTGAAGCCGTATCTATAGTAATGCAAGGTCTCTTTCATGATCATATGAAACGTCAATTGTTATGGAACTGCTGGGAGATGTTTCTCTATGAAAATTATGTTAAAGGTAATTATGATGCAACTATGATGGTGATACGATATGGATTACAATTATCATCCTGAATACTAAGGCTATACTCACTTCATGTTACACACATAGACACTCAACCATGCAAATTGGCTGGGTTATTATTTATTTAGACATCACACATTATGGTCTTACTCTAATCCAGACATCATACACACTCTCACTAAATTACATCAAATATCATACACATCAACCTACTCAGATTTACTACACACATAATATCTTGACCCAATTTTCTAACATCTGTGGCATTGGCTCACAGGCAAACAGGCAACGGAATAAAACAAATATTACTAGAACCTGTTTCTTGAATTCTAAATTTCAGACATTTGAAATCTCAAATTTTGACCGTCATTATACCTCTTATGGCAGTAACTTTACAAGCTTTAATTACAGTAAATTTAGACTGAGAATAGCATCTAGTTATAATTGTAACAGTTTAGCAGATTATGAAAAAAGAAGATCAGTCTTTACATGGCTAAAATATAAGGAATGTAACATATACTGTTTACAGGAAACTCACTCTACATCCTTAGATGAAGTTGTGTGGGAAAAGGAATGGGGTGGTGAAATAATTTTCTGTCATGGACAAAGGAACTCAAAAGGTGTGATGATATTAATAAACAAAAATTTCAAACTGAATGTGCAAATAGTCAAGAATGAGTCGCAAGGAAGGTGGATCTTTTTGAATATGAAAGTGGATGAAAAATAGATTCGGCTCATTCATCTACAGTTGAAGTCGGAAGTTTACATACACCTTAGCCAAATACGTTTCAACTCAGTTTTTCACAATTCCTGACATTTAATCCTAGTAAAAATTCCCTGTTTTAGGTCGGTTAGGATCAAGTAGTCTTCCACAAGCTTCCCACAATAAGTTGGGTGAATTTTGGCCCATTCCTCCTGACAGAGCTGGTGTAACTGAGTCAGGTTTGTAGGCCTCCTTGCTCGCACATGCTTTTTCAGTTCTGCCCACACATTTTCTATGGGATTGAGGTCAGGGCATTGTGATGGCCACTCCAATACCTTGACTTTGTTGTCATTAAGCCATTTTGCCACAACTTTGGAAGTATGCTTGGGGTCATTGTCCATTTGGAAAACCCATTTACGAGCAAGCTTTAACTTCCTGACTGATGCCTTGAGATGTTGCTTCAATATATCCACATAATTTTCCATTCTCATGATGCTATCTATTTTGTGAAGTGCACCAGTCCCTCCTGCAGCAAAGCACCCCCACAACATGATTCTGCCACCCCCGTGCTTCATGGTTGGGATGTGTTCTTCGGCTTGCAAGCCTCCCTCTTTTTCCTCCAATCATAACGATAGTCATTGTGGCCAAACAGTTCTATTTTTGTTTCATCAGACCAGAGGACATTTCTCCAAAAAGTACGATCTTTGTCCCCATGTGGAGTTGCAAACCGTAGTTTGGCTTTTTTTATGGCGGTTTTGGAGCAGTGGCTTATTCCTTGTTGAGCGGCCTTTCAGGTTACGTCGATATAGGACTTGTTTTACTGTGGATATAGATACTTTTGTACCTGTTTCCTCCAGCATCTTCACAAGGTCCTTTGCTGTTGTTCTGGGATTGATTTGCACTTTTCGCACCAAAATACGTTCATCTCTAGGAGACAGAACGTGTCTCCTTCCTGAGCGGTATGATGGCTGCGTGGTCCCATGGTGTTTATACTTGCGTAATATTGTTTGTACAGATGAACGTGGTACCTTCAGGAGTTTGGAAATTGCTCCCAAGGATGAACCAGACTTGTGGAGGTCTACAATTTATTTTCTGAGGTCCAGGCTGATTTCTTTTGATTTTCCCATGATGTCAAGCAAAGAGCTTTGAAATACATCCACAGGTACTCCTCCAATTGACTCAAATGATGTCAATTAGCCTATCAGAAGCTTCTAGAGCCATGACATAATTTCTGGAATTTTCCAAGCTGTCAACTTAGTGTATGTAAACTTCTGACCCACTGGAATTGTGATACAGTGAATTATAAGTGAAATAATCTGTCTGTAAACAATTGTTGGAAAAATGACTTGTGTCATGTGCAAGTAGATGTCCTAACCGACTTGCCAAAACAATAGTTTGTTAACAAGAAATTTGTGGAGTGGTTGAAAAACAAGTTTTAATGACTCCAACAAGTATATCTAAACTTTCGACTTCAACTGTAAGACTCCAGCTTCAGTGATTTTTGCAATCCGTTCCAGTCATTGGCAGCAGAGAACTGGAAGGAAAGGTGGCCAATTAAGGAGTTGGCTTTGGGGATGACCAGTGAAATATACCTGCGCGAGCACCTGCTACGGGTGGGTGCTGCTATGGTGACCAGTGAGCTGAGATAAGGCGGGGCTTTACCTAGAAAATACTTATAGATGACCTGGAGCCAGTGCGTTTGGCGACGAATATGAAGCGAGTTCCTGCCAACGAGAGCATACAGGTCGCAGTGGTGGGTAGTATATGGGGTTTTGGTGACAAAATGGATGGCACTGCTATTTTGTAAATGACATCGCCACAGTCAAGGATCGGTAGGATAGTCAGTTTTACGAGGGTATGTTTATCAGCATGAGTGAAGGATGCTTTGTTGCGAAATAGGAAGCCGATTCTAGATTTAGTTTTGGATTGGAGATGCTTAATGTGAGTCTGGAAGGAGAGTTTACAGTCTAACCAGACACCTAGGTATTTGTAGTTGTCCACATATTCTAAGTCTGAACCGTCCAGAGTAGTGATGCTGGACGGGTGGATAGGTGTGGGCAGCGATCGGTTGAAGAGCATGCATTTAGTTTTACTTGCATTTAAGAGCAGTTGGAGGCCACGGAAGGAGTGTTGTATGGCATTGAACCTCGTCTGGAGGTTAGTTAACACAGTGTCCAAAGAAGGGCCAGAAGTATACAGAATGGTGTCGTCTGCGTAGAGGTGGATCAGAGAATCATCAGCAGCAAGAGTGACATCATTGATGTATACGTGAGAAAAGAGTCGGCCCGAGAATTGAACCCTGTGGCAGCCCCATAGAGACTGCCAGAGGTCCGGACAACAGGCCCTCCGATATGACACACTGAACTCTGTCAGAGAAGTAGTTGGTGAACCAGGCGAGGCAGTCATTTGAGAAACCAAGGTTGTTGAGTCTACCGATAAGAATGTGGTGATTGACAGAGTCGAAAGCCTTTGCCAGGTCGATGAAGATGGCTACACAGTATTGTCTTTTATCGATGGCGGTTATGATGTCGTTTAGGACCTTGAGCGTGGCAAAGGTGCACCCATGACCAGCTCGAAAACCAGATTGCATAGCGGAGAAGGTACGGTGGGATTCGAAATGGTCGGTGATCTGTTTGTTAACTTGGCTTTCGAAGACTTTAGAAAGGCAAGGTAGGATAGATATAGGTCTGTAATAGTTTGGGTCTAGAGTGTCGAAATGGAGGAGGCTTGGGCAAGTTGCTATAGGGGGTCCAGAGCTGTTGACTGGGGTAGGGGGAGCCAGGTGGAATTGGAGACAAGTGGGAGTGGAGTTGCTGGGCGGGGGATAGAATGATGGTCAAAGATAAAAGTATAAAAAAATAAAGTCAAAATTAAACACAACAAAAAGTAAGTTTCAATGGCACTGAGGGGCAGTGTTTTTGCAGCTAATGCCGGGTTGCCTGAGGCTGATGCCGTGCAGGTGTTTGTACACATGCATGTACACACATTCTCATTCAAAATGCACACACAGGTAAATAGTGCCATACATGCACTCAAACATATTCAGGTGGCCATTCTGTTATGATTTTTGTTGTCCTTGATGTCCTTGTTGTTTTTTGCATTATTTTCTGTTTTTGTCTTACTCTTTTTTTCGATTTTGTTGGTTGTTGGTGCTTTGGGGGGGGGGGTCTTGGGGTGGGGAAGTGGAATAATTTATATTTTTTTTTATTATTGTATTATAATTTTTTTAAAATTCTGGGGGGAATGTGGGGGGGCTCGGATGGTTGAGGGGCATCTCTTGGGGAACTGTGGGGGAGATCTTGGAGTGCTGGCGGTTGGGAACTAGGGCAGGTGGCTGATGGATTGCTGGTTCAGGTCCCCGCTTTTTTTTGTACCTTGTGGGAGATCTGTTGACTTGCCCTTGAGCAGGGCATTGTCCCTGGTTGTTTCTGTGTGTCACTCTGAACGGGAGTCTGTTAGATGACTAATGTGATGTAGTTGTTGAGCGGCTACACTGCAAGTATATTGTATGTATTAAACATATAATAAAAGTAAAAGAAATACAGAAATATCTCTAACATAGGTATTCACACCACTGAGTCAATACTTTGTAGGAGCACCTTTTGTGGCGATTACAGCATTGAGTCGTCTGCATCAGCTTTGCACATCTGGATTTGGGTATGTTTTCTCATTCTTTCTTGCATATTTTCTCAAGCTCTATTAACTTAGATGGGGAGTGGCAGTGAACAGAAATCTTCAAATCTTTCCACAGATTTTCAATGGGATTCAAGTCTGGGCTTTGGCTGGGCCACTCAAGGACTGTCACATTATTGTTCTGAAGCCATTCCAGCATTGCTTTGGCTGTATGCTTGGGGTCATTGTCCTGTAGGAATGTATATCTTCGCCCCCAGTCTAAGGTCATTTGCACCCTGAAGCAGGTTCTCATCAAGGATCATCTTTTCAGTTCGCTGCTGCTATTGACTGGAACGAGCTGCAACAAGTACTCAAACTGGTCAGTTTTATCTCAATCTCTTCATTCAAAGACTCAGTCATGGACACTCTTACTGACAGTTGTGGCTGCTTTGCATGATGTGTTGTTGTCTCTACCTTCTTGCCCTTTGTGCTGTTGTCAGTGCCCAATGGTGTTTGTACCATGTTTTGTGCTGCTACCATGATGTTGTGATGTTTCTGTGTTGTTGTCTTTTATATCTCTTGTTGTGTTGTCTCTCTTGTCGTGATGTGTGTTTTGTCTTATATTTATATTTTATGTATTTTTAGTTTTGATCCCAGAAGCCTTTTGCCTTTTGGTAGGCCATCATTGTAAATAAGAATTTGTTCTTAATTAACTGACTTGCCTAATTAAATAAAGGTTAAATAAAAATAAAATAAAAGGATTTTCCTGTATTTGGCTCCATCCTTACCAGTCTCCCAGTTCCCTCTTAAAAGCATCCCCATAGTATGAGGCTGCCACCCCCATGCTTCACGGTAAGGATCGTGTTAGAGGGTGATGAGCTGTGCCTGATTTTCTACACTTATAGCAATTTGCATTCAGCCCAAAAAGTAAAATGTTTGTCTCCTCAGACCACAGAACATTTTGCCTTAGACTTTCACGTGCATTTTTGCAAACTCCAGCCGTGCGGTCATATGCCTTTTTCTCATGAGTGGCTCCCATTTGGCCACTTTTCCATAAAGCCCAGATTGGTGAGGTCCTGTAGAGACTGTTGTCCTTCTGGCAGGTTCTCCCATCTCAGCCAAGGAACTCTGTAGTTCTGTCAGAGTTGTTAATGGGTTCTTGGTCACCTCTCTGACCAAGGTCCTTCTTTTTTCAATTTCCCAATGATGGAGACCACTGTGCTCTTGGAAACATTCAACACTCTAGAAATAGTTGTATACCCTTCCACAGATATCTCGGAGATCTACAGACTTGGAATTCATGGTATAGTTTCTGCTCTGACATGAACTGTCAACTGTGGGACCTTATATAGACAGGTGTGTTTTTTTCTAAATCATGTCCAAACAATTAAATTGTTCACAGGTGGACTCCAATCAAGTTGTAATGGCATTTCAAGGATGATAAAAGGAAATTGGATGCACCTGAGCTCAATTTGGAGTGTCATAGCAAAGGGGGTGTGAATACTTATATAAATTATATTTCTGTATTTCATTTTCAATGAATTTGCAACATTTTCTAAAAACATGTTTTTACATTGTCGTTATGGGCTATTGTGTGTAAATGGGAGACAAAAACGTATATTTAATCAATTTTAAATTCAGGCTGTAACACAAAACATTCAAAAATAAGTCAAGGGGTATAAATACTTTCTGAAGTCACTGTAAATACACCATCCACCAGCCATTTGAGGGCCGGAGAGTGTGGGAGAGAGAAGGAGAACTGGACAGGAGGACAGGAGAGAGGACACGAGTCAGGCCTGAAGAGAAAAGCCAGCGAGGGGAGGAGTTATAGATAGGGAGTGAGGGAGGAGGGAGGGAGAGAAGGAGGGGCAGGGAGGAGACTGGGAGAGAGACGGGTGAGATTCAGTGCCTGCGAGTTAGTGCTGTCCTCTCATTGATATTCTGAGCTCAGGCCTCGCTGACAACCGCCCTCCTCCCCACTCTCTCAAACACGCCCTAACAGTGTGATGTCATCCTATATGAAGCACTTGATCAGATGCCACTGTCAGTTACAGTTCTGTCAGTCAGTATCACTGCACCTCCTCACCACTTACCCTCACTCCAACCCTGATCCATATTTACCATTTACCGCAAAGGACATGAATACATATACACCATTAGTGGAGAGAGGAAGAGTGGCCTCAACAATGGATGTGGTTTGATTAGTAGTATAGGTTCAGATAGATTGTAACCAAAGAATCGCCAACCATCAGGGCGTGGTTAGCGTTTGTATTTACAGTAATGGCATTCAGTCTTGTTTGGATGATGGTAACTATTCAGTGCTGTTATTTTGGCATCTCATCCTCCTCTCCCAGCAGTCTAGATTTGAAAGTGGGTGGCAGCAGGGCCTCCATTTTAATATCTCTGAGTGTTTACTGTGGTAACCCTGGCTGTGGGAGGGTCTATTAGTCATACTCATTATAAATGGACAGAGGGAAGTGGGAGAGAGGGAGGGTGGGGGTGTGTCTTCTCTTTTTCTTCCTCTTTAATAGACAGACAGGTCTAAGGGCACCTGGTTGTCCCCTAGCTAGCTTTCTGTTTTATTACACTCTGTACCAGAGACTGACATATGCCAATAAGCAAATGTTATGACTTATGTTAAGAAGCAACGACCGCCAAGAGCTGTATCTAGGACTCTCACCCTATAAGGGTTTTGTAGCTAGGCTTAGGGAACAGATTTATTTACTAATACTGGGAACTCCACACCCAATCTTCCATTGTCATATTCTAAGCATCAACAACATCCACGGTGTACACAAACAGAGTTGGGTGAACATTTATGAGATGGAGAGAGGGATGGAGACAGGGATGGGTGGAATGGAGGAGGTGTTGTGTGTGCAGGAGGGATGAAAAACGCAGTTTACTTCACGCTATTGGCTGTCGATTGATTAAGGAGGTCATCTGAAAGTCACACTCTCTCTCCCTCCCCTCTCATCCTACTCTTCCTCTCTCTCTCCCTCCCCTCTCATCCCTCTCTTCCTCTCCCTCTCTCCGTCTCTCCCTCTCTCACTCTCTCTTATGAAACTCCCTACTCTGCCTGGAATTAAAACACAAGGCAATTAAAGCCAACCTGCTTGCGACTTGGTGTTCCGGCTCGTAATTTTTATTTAGCGTAATTAAAGTGTTATGGTGGCAGCGGGATAGAGGGGGTGAGGGGCGGGTTAGAAGGGTATGGATGATTGACTGACGGTGAGAGCAAGAGTGAGGGGACGGGGGAAGGGGTATAAACAGAAAGAGTGAGGGTGAGGGGGGATATATGCAGAAAGAGTGAGGGGGAGGGTGAATGGGATATATACAGATAGAGTGAGGGGGAAAGGGAGATATAATACAGAAAGAGTGAGGGGGAAAGGGAGAGGGGATATATACAGAAAGAGTGAGGGGGAGGGGGAAGGGAGAGGGGTTATATACAGAAAGAGTGATGGGGAGAAGGGAGAGGGGATATATACAATAGAGTGAGGGGAAGGGGGAAGGGAGAGGGGTTATATACAGAAAGAGTATGGGAGAGGGAGAGGGGATATATACAGAAAGAAGTGAGGGGAGGGGGGAAGGAGAGGGGATATATACAGATAGAGTGAGGGGAAGGGTGAAGGGAGAGGGGATTATACAGATAGATTGAGGGAGAGGGAAAGGGGATATATACAGAAAGAGTGAGGGGGTGGGGGAAGGGAAGGGATATATACAGAAAGAGTGATGGGGTGGGGGAAGGGAAGGGATATATAAGAAAGGTGATGGGGTGGGGGAAGGGAAGGGATATATACGAAAGAGTGAGGGGGAGGGTGAAGGGATAGGGGATATATACAGAAAGCGTGATGGGGTGGGGGAAGGGATATATACAGAAAGAGTGATTGGGTGGGGGAAGGGAAGGGATATATACAGAAAGAGTGATTGGGTGGGGGAAAGGGAAGGGATATATACAGAAAGAGTGAGGGGGAGGGTGAAGGGAGAGGGGATATATACAGAAAGAGTGATGGTGGGGGAAGGATATATACATAAAGAGTGATGGGGTGGGGAAGGGAGAGGGGATATATACAGAAAGCCGTGATGGGGTGGGGGAAGGGAGAGGGGATATATTACAGAAAGAGTGATGCGGTGGGGGAAGGGATTATAACAGAATGACACTGAAGCCAAAAGTCATAGCCTTGAGTTTGATTGGGAAGAGACAGAGAGAGAGGAATGGGCCATACAAAAATGAGTGGCACAGGGAGAGGGAGAGAGAAAAGTGAAAGAGAGAGAGAGAAGAGAGAGAAAAGAGAGAGAAAGAAGAGAGAAAAGAGAGAGAAAAGAGAGAGAGAGAGAGAGAGAGAGAGAGAGGAAAAGAGAGAGAGAGAGAGAGAGAAAAGAGAGGATTGGGGGAGGAGGGGAAAAGAAGGGGTGAAAAGAAGAAAGGAAAGAGAGGTGTGGAGAAGTGAGAGGTATGTGTAGACTGTAGGGAGGGCTGTCTGATAAGGAGATGGGAAGGGTGGGTGGAGGATTATTAACCAATTGACCAGGTGAAGCAACGTTGAAGTTGGAAGTTTACATACACTTAGGTTGGAGTCATTAAAACTCGTTTTTCAACCATTCCACACAATTTTTTTGTTAACAAACAATAGTTTTGGCAAGTCGGTTCGGACATCTACTTTGTGCATGACACAAGTAATTTTTCCAATCAATTGTTTACAGACAGATTATTTCATTTATAATTCATTGTATCACAATTCCAGTGGGTCAGAAGTTTACATACACTAAGTTGTTTGTGCCTATAAACAGCTTGCAAAATTACAGAAAATTATTTAGAGCTTCTGATAGGCTAATTGACATCATTTGAGTCAATTGGAGGTGTACCTGTGGATGTATTTCAAGGCCTACCTTCAAACTCAGTGCCTCTTTGCTTAACATCAGTGAAAATCAAAAGATATCAGCCAAGACTCCAAAAACAAACTGTAGACCTCCACAAGTCTGGTTCATCCTTGGAGCAATTTCCAAACGCCTGAAGGTACCACGTTCATCTGTACAAATAATAGTATGCAAGTGTAAAAACCATGGGATGAACATACTTTGGTGCGAAAAGTGAAAATCAATCCCAGAACAACAGCAAAGGACCTTGTGAAGATGCTGGAGGAAACAGGTACAAAAGTATCTTTATCCACAGTAAAACGAGTCCTATATTGACGTAACCTGAAAGGCGTCAACAAGGAAGAAGCCACTGCTCCAAAACCGCCAGAAAAAAAACGCGAGACTTACAGTTTTGCAAATGCACATGGGCGAAAGATCGTACTTTTTGGAGAAATGTCCTCTGGGTTGATGAAACAAAAAATAAACTGTTTGGCCATAATGACCATTGTTATGTTTGGAGGAAAAGGGGGGAGGCTTGCAAGCCGAAGAACACCCTCCCAACCGTGAAGCACGGGGGTGGCAGCCATCATGTTGTGGAGGTTCTTTGCTGCAGGAGGGACTGGTGCCATTCACAAAATAGATGGCATCATGAGGATGGAAAATTAGTGGATATATTGAAGCAACATCTCATGACATCAGTCAGGAAGTTAAAGCGTGGTCGCAATGGGTTGCAAATGGACCATGACCCCAAGCATACTTCCAAAGTTGTGGCAAAATGGCTTAAGGACAACAAAGTCAAGGTATTGGAGTGGCCATCACAAAGCCCTGACCTCAATCCCCTAGAAAATGTGTGGGCAGAACTGAAAAAGCATGTGCGAGGAAGGAGGCCTACAAAACCTGACTCAGTTACATCAGCTCTGTCAGGAGGAATGGGCCAAAATTCACCTACTTATTGTGGAAGCTTTGTGGAAGGCTACCCGAAACGTTTGACCCAAGTTAAACAATTTAAAGGCAATGCTACCAAACATTAATTGAGTGAATGTAAACTTCTGACCACTGGGAATGTGATGAAGAAATAAAATCTGAAATAAATAATTCTCTCTACTATTATTCTGACATTTCACATTCTTAAAATAAAGTGGTGATCCTAACTGACCTGAGACAGGGAATTTCTACTAGGATTAAATGTCAAGAATTGTGAAAAATTGAGTTTAAATGTATTTGGCTAAGGTGTATGTAAACTTCCGACTTGAAACTGTAATTGCTTCTGTTGTTTCCTCATGTCCAATGAATCAATTAAGACAGCCTTAGTGCACCCGAGGCCACAAGTATAATTGTGTGGTGTGTGGTGTGTGGTGTGTGTGCATGTGTGCCAGTGGTGTGTGTGTGTTGTCGTGGGAAATTTCCTGTATTACTCAATAAGAGAGAGAGAGAGCCAACCACACACAAGTCAGAGTTAAATTATATTTTCCATCTTTAATATATAATATACAAGCTTCACCAAAGCCCTTAATGACTCTCAGATCAATTCAGTGTCTATAAATGAATTCTCTGAGAGTCCTTAAAACAATTCTAATTTCATTTATAGCCAAGATACACCCTCTCAACTTACAAAGAATCCTTTACCCGAAAGAGGAGTATCCTATCGCTAGAACAGCATCAGCTATAAATCATCGTTCAGTTTGATCTCCCAAGACAAAGGTTTAAATCTCATGCTTGATACTTCCCTGTCTACCAAAACATTACCTCATCAATGGCATATATCAATAGTCATTTCTAGATACTCCAAACCTGGACAAACTCAAAATCAGACAGTGAGCCCCTTAGGTCAAATACTAGGTCAAGATAAGGGACAGAGGGGAGGGGGGGACACATACAATGGGTCCAAACACGGCCAAACTCCTTCCCCCTATGAGAAAAGTAGGGAGTGACTGGCGTACAGACATTGTATGAGATAACTAACTGGTTTCCCAATTATAACTCCATCCCATGGTTTAGGAATAGTTACAAAACAACGTTCCCATAAAGAAAACCAAACATTCCACTCTGTCCTCCTCCCCTTCTAATATTCTACTTAGCACCACATGGTTTACAGATTACATTGACATATGAAGACAAGACCTGACCTCTCCCCTCTCTGGCCCCAAGTTACCAATCCCCTAGCTCAGAAGATTCTAATGACAAGTATCTCACAAGCATATGATGAAAATAACATCTTATCTATCTATGTTACTTAGCTAAATTGATTCTGCCACGACAGTGTGTGTGTGTGTGTGTGTGTGTGTGTGTGTGTGTGTGTGTGTGTGTGTGGGTGGGTGTGTGTGTGTGTGTGTGTGTGTGTGTGTGTGTGTGTGTGTGTGTGTGTGTGTGTGTGTTTTAGGCATGTATGAATTTATGAATGTGCTTGTAGGTCAGTCTCTATGACTAGATGTTTTTTTAATCAGGCGTGAGCGCGTACTCACTGTCTGGACGTATGTCTTTTATGTCTTCACCATCTTTATAAGAATTTGTAAGAGTGCATGATGAGTGAGTGAGAGAGAGAGAGCGAGAGAGTGAGCGAGCGAGCGAGTGAGTCAGTGAGTGAGTGAGTGAGTGAGTGAGTGAGTGAGTGAGTGAGTGAGTGAGTGAGTGAGTGAGTGAGTGAGTGAGTGAGTGAGTGAGTGAGTGAGGCTGAGAGTGAGAGTGAGAGCGAGAGATAGTGGGTGAGTGAGTGGAATGCGTAAAAAAAGGAGGGGGGGGGTAGAAAGACACCCTCTATCTCCTTCCCTCTGTTCTTCCTAAGCCACTATACCAAATTCTATTATCGGGCCCAATAAAAGAGCGTGAAATGAAAACATAATCGGGTTTTAATTTGGCTGTAAAGCTCCAGCCACCCGCTGACAAAGGGCTGACGAGCGAAGCTTCACTGGCTCATTAAGGGAAAAAGACAGGAGAAAAACGCTCCTGTCAGAATAGGAATTCTCTCAGACAGAACCGAACCACCACACTGTGGCGTGTGTGTGTGTCAGAGAGAGTGACGAGAGAGTGTGTGGTATGCATGACTGTATGGATTCAAGTGCACATGGTATGTCTAAATATGAGCGTGTATACTGTAGGTGTACTAACAAGTGTTCACCCCGCAAATTGGGAACATTCCCAGGACATTAAAGGGGCAATCTGTGGTTGCTACATCCATTTTGGAATTATAAATTAATTATATGTACCCATTGATTCTTGTAGAAAATAACTTTTAAATGCTTAGTTCAACTGTAGTACCCCATCAGAACCCCAAATATAAGCTTGTTTTACTCAAATGTTTGTAAACAAAGAACATTTTTAATTATCACTATATAGCCTCAAAACATGGTTAAAACTATAATTGTGTTATCATGGATGGTCAGTCCTTGCATCCATAGCTCGGTCTATGAATTTGAGTGGTTACATTTCTCTAGCCCAATCCCTCATTTTTTTACAGAAAAGGGGCTGGGAATCGCTTTGTTATTGTTTCTTTAAACAAACTCTTGAACAGGTCACTCTGGAAAAATACAATGTATCTCAATGGGAATAACCTGTAGAAATAATAAGATTACCAGTCTGCACAAGTCTGTTTGTGCCATGTAGACTTGAATGATTGTAGCCTGGGTACCAGTCTGTTTGTGCCATGTAGACTTGAATGATTGTAACCTGGGTACCAGTCTGTTTGTGCCATGTAGACTTGAATGATTGTAACCTGGGTACCAGTCTGTTTGTGCCATGTAGACTTGAATGATTGTAGCCTGGGTACCAGTCTGTTTGTGCCATCATGAGTGACAATAGGTTGAAAGATTTTGGACCAGGCTAGTATGAATGTATATGATTGCTGAATAATCAGTACTATCATTGTATGTGAACCCAGTATCTTAATGTAGATCGTAGTAGTAGTAGATGTAGTAGTAGTATTAAGTGTAGTAGTAGTAGTGGTAGTAGGTGTAGTAGTAGTAGGTGTAGCAGTAGGTGTAGGTGATGTAGTAGTAGTAGGTGTAGTAGGTGTAGTAGTAGCAGTAGTAGGAGTAGTATTATGGGTTAGTAGTAGGTGCAGAAGTAGTAGTAGTAGTAGTAGTAGTAGGTTTAGTAGTAGTAGCAGTAGGAAGTAGTAGCTAGGTAGTGTAGTGTTACAGTAATAGTAGTAGGTGAGTAGTAGTAATAGATAGAAGTAGTAAGGTGTATAAGTGTAGTAGTAGTTTAGGTGTAGAGGTGTAGTAGTAGTAGTAGTGTAGTAGAGTAGTTAGGGTATAGTAGTAGTAGTATAGTATAGTAGTAGGTGTAGCAGTAGGTGTAGTAGTAAGTAATAGTAGTATAATAATAGGGTAGTAGTAGGTGCAGAAGTAGTAGTGAGTAGTAGTAGTAGGTTAGTTAGTAGTAGTAATTAGTAGATGTAGTAGTAGTTAGTAGAGTAGAGTGTAGTAGTAGGTGTAGTAGTAATAGTAGTAGGTGTAGTAGTAGGAATAGTAGAAGTAGTAGGTGTAGTAGGTAAGTAGGTAGGTGGTTAGTAGTGTGTAGTAGTAGTAGTGTAGTAGTAGTAGTTAGTAGTAGTAGTAGTAGTAGTAGTAGTAGTAGTAGTAGGTGTAGCAGTTAGGTGTAGTAGTAGTAATCAGTAGTATAAATAATAGGGGTAGTAGTAGGTTGCTAGAAGTATAGTAGTAGTAGTAGTAGTAGGTGTAGTATGTAGTAGAATGTAGTAGAGTGTAGTAGTAGATAGTAGCAGTAGGTGTAGTAGGTAGGTGTTGTAGTAATAGTAGTAGGTGTAGTAGTGTAATTAGTAGAGTTAGTAGGTGTATTAGTTAGTAGTAGTATTAGGTAGTAGTAGTTAGTAGTAGTAGTAGGTGTATAGTAGTATAGAGGTGTAGCAGTATGTAGTAGTATAGTAGTAAAGTAATAGGGGTAAGTAGTAGCTTTAGTGAGTAGTAGTAGTAGTAGTATGATGTAGTAGTAGTATTAGTGTTAGTAGTAGGTGAAGGTAGTAGTGAGTAGTGTGTATAAGTAGGTGTAGAAGGAGTATAGTATAGTTATATAGTAGTAGTAGTAGTAGTAGTGTAGTAGTAGTGTAGGTGTTAGTAGAGAGGTAGTAGTAGAATGTGTAGCGGGTATAGTAGGTGTGTGAGTATTATGTTAGTAGTAGTAGTGGTAGTAGGTGTAGTAGTAGTATAGTAGATGTATAGTAGCTAGTAGGATGTAGTAGTAGGTGTTGTAGTAATAGTTAGTAGGTGTAGTATGAGGAATTAGTAGAGTAGTAGGGTAGTAGTGTAGTAGTAGTATTAGGTAGTAGTAGTAGTAGTAGGTTAGTAGTAGTAGTAGGGTTAGTAGTAGAGTAGGTGTAGTAGTAGTTAAGTAGTAGTATAAAGTATAGGGTAAGTAGTATGTGAATGTAGTAGAAGTAGTAGTAGTAGTAAGTAGTAATTAGTAGTATGTAGTAGTAGTAGGGTAAGTAGTAGTAGTAGTAGTAGATAGTAAGGTGTGAGTAGTAGTCGTAGTATGTAGTAGTAGTAGTAGTAGTAGTCAGTAGTAGTAGGTAGTAGTAGTAGGGTAGTAGTAGTAGATAGGTGTAGTAGATAGTAGTAGAAATGTAGTAAGGTAGGTAGTAGGGTGGTGTAGTTATGATGTTGTAGTAGTGGTAGTAGTTGAGTAGTAGTAGTAGTAGTAGTAGTTAGAGTTTAGCGTAGGTTGTAGTAGATATAAATAATATGGGTAGTAGTAGGTGAAGTAGTATAGTAGGAGGTGTAGATCCTCTTTCG